>NC_142670.1:11280000-11580000 GCF_964200805.1 Pocillopora damicornis
ATATTATCACAATGGCTTCCATTTTGCGCGAAAATATGCACATATCTCCGTCCTTGGAATTACCTCAATATGCATGTTTCGGGTCTCAAACATGAGAAGACATTCAAATAACTAGCAAAACTCTTAAAGAAAACACAGCATTCTATGATACAATGCACTATCGTGTTATTTTTGGCAGTGGAGAAAATTTGCCCGGGGCGCGAATTGTGTCAAGCATTGTTACATGGCGTCATTATATTCATTTGTTTGGCAGCTTCTTTTTTCAGCTTTCTCTTGAGGCGCTGCAACCGTCAAAGTTTGAATCAATGTAATTCAACAGATGTGAATTTATTATTCATACTAATAATACACACGAAAAAAATTACTCGCGCCTGAATGGCTAAAAACGAATGCATTTTTTCATTGCACTCGAAATCATATCATTGCCTATACTAATTGATTTTTTGTTGTTGGCGATTTAAATTTGGTTTCCAAAAAAACGGTAAATTTGGTGCATAGGTTTCCGGCGTTTGATTCAGAACTTTCAATATTTTAACTGTTCAATCATCAAACCAATTCAATACAATAACGAAGCCTAAATGATGGAGGTTGCTCCCACATGCCAAGTAAACGTGATAACACAACACACGTCGGTCATTCAATGTGTTTTTATTGGTCAGTGGAACTGTTTTAACTTAAAACTAGAACACAAAAGACTTTCAACTGTCAAAATTGTCTCAAGCTGTAGGTTTTCCATTAACGCTTTCCCTAGGAACGATCCATATTCTGCAGTGGTTTCTTGTGCATCTTCTCTTAGAATTGTTTTGTTGAGATTTTTCCGTGCAGAATGCCAGGAAAATAGAACTTATCACGGAATATTTCTAGGCTCAAGCGATGTAAGAGAAACTTCATTTTCAGCTGCCCTTATATTAATTATTCATCTCGGTGGACGATAAAAGATATCCGTTTTGCTCCGTGTGACAGAAACGCGTCTGACGGTTAAAGAAGTTTTTGCACACTTTTGACAGGTTTCTAAAAGTGAATTACGGTCAAAGGAAGGCTGAAAATTTCCTTCCTGACAAGAATCTGAGGATGAATTGTCGGCGTTGCTACCCGGTGTTTTCTGTCCAACTCCTGCTTTTTCAGTTTGGAGGCTGGTTTTACACCTCGATAGCTGCAAACCAAGGTAAGTTAACTTCAAAATAATTTGTTTGTTTTTAATGAATTTCTTTTTTGGAATATTTAAAGCAGACTTCGATTAATTTTTTTTGTCTGGTGTCTGGTTGACGTGTCGGCTCAGTGGTCATTGCGTTCGACTTCAGATCGAAGGTACCAGGTGCAAGTACTGGCCCTGCCATTGCCCTGTGTTCTTGTGTTTTTGTGTTCTTGTGGAGAAAGATATTTTATCCTCACAGTGCCTTTCTCAATCCAGGACTTATAAAACGAACGTTGGAAAATTGTTACGAAAATCTGGCTAAATGTTAAGGGTCTTACCTTAGCTCTCAAATTAATTCTTATGGACAATTATATATCAAAGTTAACGAAGAAGAAATATGCAATTTGTAAAGATTCGAAAACCCAATCTGACAAAGTTGTTAATTTAAATACCTGTAAATCCATCTGCAGTAAATCAACACTAAAGGTAAATTTTAAAAAGTAAGCTTAGGCAAATCGGGATTGATGGCAGGCAGGTTGAGTGATGCACAAATTGGCGAATTTGGATACTGTAATTTATCACTGAGTATCCGCTCTGAAAAGCAGAAAATCTAAAGTGACCTTTTCGAAGACGCTTAAGGGCGACGAAATTTTAAATTTTGTTGATAAAATAGTACAATGAAGTTCGTGAAAACATGTGCAAAGCGAACCACGTTTTGGGGAGGAGTTAGCAAGTCTGGAAACTCTCTGGTCGAGGGCTTACATAAACAGTTTTGAGCAGAAAGACATAGTTCGATAAGTTTTGATGGCACTAACGTTAGAATGTTTCCTTGTTCACATTTGAATTTTAGAAATATTTCGTGGATCAGTTTCATCATTACCGAAAAAAAACAAAAAATTAAGCGAGTTAAAAGTTATTCTTGCTGGTTATTATCAACTATCCAAATGTTTGACGTCTAAAAGATCAAGCTTGTGGAGAAACAGTAATGAATAATTAATCACAATGGATAGAAAACCCATAGACCTGTACAACTTAAGGAAAAAAAAATGTAATTGTACTGAAAGAAAAGTTTCGTGTTACTCTACCAAGAATTTTTTCCACTTTTTTTAAAATTTGTTATTTCCATTTTTAAAGGCTATCAGGCCATTGAACTGAAAAAACTAATTGTGGTGTAAGTGTTCACGATGGGTATTCTAACCCTTAGAATCACGGCATGTAGTATACTGTATTTTAACTACGTGAGTATTGCCAGTGTTTGACTTCACCTTTGTCTTTACATATGTATGTAATAAAAAAGACTATTCTTTCAATGCGCCTTTTAGCGAAGAAACAAAGCTATCTTTTAAAAAAAGTTGATAGAAAATTTCGAAGAAAACTAAGGCAAAAACACATTCATTGTTTTGATTAGTCTGAAGAAAACATGAGTGAACATGATGCATTTGATCAATGCGTAAGCATGCCAAATAATCTTTGCTACGGTTTACGCCCTTATTAACTGTACTCATTGTTATGAGAGTTACAATTGGTTTTTCCACTATTGTTAGCTTTTGTTTGGAAGGGCTTTAAGATAAAGAGTACTCGAAGTAGTAAGCTTCACTTGTTGAAACTTCAAAACACAGCTTGATCGAGCAGATCAGCTCTGGCAAATGTCAAAACAAATTAAGATCGTGCAATACTGTTTGGCTCAGTATCGTGTCTCTGTGGTGGTACCTCGTGAAATTAGACTATTTATTAATAATTTACCGGGAGTAATGAAAATAAACACAACTCCCGTTGATATAATTCTGAGGCCCTTGAGCGACTCATTCGAAAGAATAAATTGTCCGAATTATAATTCAACAAACACTAAGAAAAGGTGTAAAAGGGGTTTAAAAAGATCCGCAATTTCAATTTATTTATTTTCCCTTTGAAATGTCCAGCTGTTTAGATACAGGGAGGATAAACAAGACCTTTGCTAAAACTTTGAACTAAATCTTCCCTGTGAAAATCAAGAACTTTGACTTTAAAAAGTTTGATATTTTTCGTGAAAGGTTATCGCTTTGAAAAGGTCGCGGGTGAGTTTACCGTCGGTTTAAGATTCTAAATCTGTGCTATGCCGAAAAAAAAAAGAAAAAAAAAACAGAAAAAAAAAAAACAAGAAAGAAAGAAAAAACAAAACGAGAAAAATTAAAGAAAGGAGACTAGGTTCAAAATTTATTTACCAGATCTACAGAGGAAGACGAGAATATCAAATAAAACAAATGAACTATAGAGCTACTAAAAAAATAATTAAATAATCTTGTCCACGGAAGGATACAGCAAGTTCATCCAAAACATTGGTTAGATTGTTGTGGCCAACATAATTCTATATCGTATAAATTGTAACTCGTGAACGTGCGGTTGGGAATCCTTCTGCTATAGAGGGCCAGATTCCTAACATCTTGAATTCGCGAACGGGCCTTTGAGCTTGATGCTCGAAAATTTGGCTTTAAAATTCCGAAAGGTATCTGATGAGAATTATATTTTGGCCGAGACGAGACACCACTTCATACAAGTATTTGACAATTTTTCTCCATTTAATATGATTTTACATTACTTATTAAAAGCAATAGGTTTGTTGAAACTGAATGTTACCAAGAACCGTTGATAAGCATTCCATGTCGTTATTGCTTTTAACCGCAGGAAGTTCGCGTTACTATTTTATTAAGTCTTCCCAAATCCATTTCATGAATTACAATAATGTTATCCTCTTAAACAAACCATATTGTATTTCCCGAAAGAAAGAAAAAGTAACATAAGTATTGTAAGAAAATTCTTATGAATGCCGAGGAAAAAGTTGATCGATGCACAATCCGATACAATCTAACAATTCTTTTGGGCAGATACATGTACAATCCAGAATGGAAATTAGAATAATCAGTCGATCCGTTTGATATCATGAAAATGTTCAAATCCAGGATTCTTTAATTTTCGACAAATTCTTAATTCAATGACGAATGTTTAAGATTGTATTGTTTTTGCTTTACTTTACCTTGATTGTTCAAGAAAACTCATACCACTCTCTGAAACAATCAGATTAAAAAATAACACCAATGACGATTTGATCATCCGCGTTTTCCCTCGCTTTACAAAGTTCGGTTGTTTCTCCTTTGAATTCTTATTGGATCTTAAGGGTACTTTCCTTTCCTCTGACGAAACGCGATCGAAAGCGTTCTATTCATTGTGATGCTATGAACATTATTTTTAAGTTTTGCTTTTTTCTCCCCCGCCAATCTTTAATCTTAAACCCTATCCACTCCTGTCTAACTTACAGATGGCTGTAGGCGACTCAGGTTTCTGAAACCAATAAATGGATATGCATTGGTAGGTCATGTCTTAAAAAACATTTCATTACCAATCGGAATGCATATGAATAGTCACTGTAGAAATTGGTGTACTATGGAAGACAGATGTACATCGATCAACATGGGACCAGAAAAAAAAGATCAAGTTTTGTGCCAGCTGAGTGACTCAGACCACGTGCAACATCCAGATGATCTGAAATCAGCGGCAGGCTTCATGTATAGGAAAATGGAGGTAAAAATAAATAATTTGCAGATTCTTTCAGTTTATCAGGGAAATAATTCACAAGGAATGCTATGAGAGATTATTAGAACACAGGAAAAATCCGTGGCGTCGAAGCTGAGACGATTCATGTAAAAGTTTATCCAGTGTTCTCATCATAAGTAGACACGTAATTTACGATCGAGGTTTACCGAGCAGAGCAAACCGCGGCTTCAAGTGTGCTGATTGCCGTTTGTGGTCGTTATATCAGTGAGAAGAATACGAGGGAAGACAAAACATTCATGCAAAAAAAAAAAAAAAAATTCTGGTCACGCAAGATCGACATCACAAGTACATTACTGGCATTCAGAGGGTGTAGAATATCTATCTTAGCTAGGGACCATTTAATAAAAGTGGGGAGGGTCAGGAATTTTTGGGCATCACGTTGTTTTCATGGGGAACGGAGTGGGATTCAATAGACACCAACAGAGTAGCAGGGGGGAATATGCCAATGAGGGGGGATAACGGAGGGGGGGGGGGAATTGTTAGAAGAATAGTACAGATCATTATAGGAGAATTCCTTCCCCCCCCTGCCTTATCTTAAAGAAAAATAAAGTTACATATATTTTTGCATCAGAACAAGTGTTCCTTCAACACGTGCTACAACAATGCAACTTGCCTGGTTGGATTCACAAGCAAGGGATATATGTGTGCGTGTCAGCCTGGATACACAGGGGAACACTGTGAAAAAGGTAAGGGCTACTTTGCTTGTGCCGTGTAATAGTTATAATTCCTCTTTCAATGCAGCTCTTTTGTACCCGTTTTAGTTTTTGTCTCTTACGCACATCCTTTCCTTTTAGTTTTGGTGCCTTCAATTACAGCGGTGTGTTTGGAGTCTTTTTTAGTGTTGTCTTTCTATTTGTTCTACTTTGGGTTACATTTTGCTTGGTGTTATGGTTGCTCTCCCAGATACGTTTTTTTCAGAGCTAAAAGACAACTTAGCATTTAGAGAATCTTTAGGCATTTGCCATAATAGTTAGCTGCGGGACTGGACTCCTGGGCGAGAGATCCGGGATCAAGACCTGGCTGGTCTCCGTGTTGTATTCTTAGGCAAAACACTCTAATTTCATAGTGCCTCTGTCTATTCAGGGGTATATATGGGTACTGGTAAATTTTAAGCTTAATGAAATGCTGGGGATAATCTTGTCATGGACTTACACCATATATAAGGGAGGGGGGAGGGACAATGGAGATTGGAATAAACTCCGGCTGGATGGGCCACATGGTTCGATGCCTACCTATTTTTGAAGCTTCTGAACTATGAAAATGATGTGAATCAAATCGATTCTCTTGTTTTCATGATCACGCAACGCACCGATTCACTCTCTTGGCGTGAGTCGAGTGTTGCTGGTCTCCTCTCGGGATTCTCACGCAGCGACTCGCGACGTCTTTATTTCTCTTATAGACTTATGTTTTTTCTTGTCAAGGTGTCTCTTAATTGATCTAATTTTCAATTATACGAGTATGGGTCACTTGTTTATGGTAAATGGTTAGCATAATTTTACGCGATGCACTTTTACTGGGAAATTTTGGGAGACCATTATTTATTGCAAGGGGGGGGGACTCTAGGGGGATGAAATGGTTTTCGCGGGGGTACAAAGGGGGGTCATTCGTAATAAATCAAGAATGGTCTCTCAGTCGATCACACCATTCCTGTATGAGCGTTGTAGATTTTTTACTTTTAATAGAAAGCATTTGTTTCTTCAGATGTAGACGAATGTATTACCAATACCCACAACTGTGACGTCAATGCTGACTGCAACAATACCGAAGGTTCCTTTAATTGCAGCTGCAAGGAAGGCTTAAATGGCGATGGCAAAAACTGCATAGGTAACAATGAAAACTGTCCTTCCAAATTTTTCCAACCAACGGAATAAGTTAATTTGTATTTGCTTAGACGTAATAAATTTATGAACAACATCAACGATTCACGCCTTAACTTAAGCACATCGTTGGTGAGAAGCGTTGAATTCCAAATGAAAACTTAAATTATTTTACTTTGAGGTTTACCTTTTTCGGACCACGCAAAATTTGGTAATTTCGCGTCGTCGTTTTGCAGAGGACGGCCTAGAAATGTAAAGAGTTTTAAAACGCACTTGCTAATAAGCTATTATTCAGCCGACTAGATACTTTGTTTCGCCCTTATTGCCTTTACTGTCACAATTGTCTTATGGTCCGTATTTTGTGAGAAACCACTGAAGCATAGGAAAGTTATTGAAATAAATTTGCAGATGTGAGTCGATTCAGTGTTTTTTCGCACATGAATACATTCATCTATACTGCTGCCTTTTTTATCTTTTAGATATAGACGAGTGTCTTACTAACAAACACCATTGTCTCTCTAATGCAAGTTGCAACAACACGTATGGGTCGTACTCGTGCAGTAAGTATGCAAAATTAATGTTCTGCTTTTCAGATTAGAACCAGTCCTAACCATTGATTATACGTATTCCGATTGGACACTCCCTGACACAAACACTAGGTTTACGAATAACGCAATTTCTATTTTAGTGTTTAAGTACTGTGGTATTAATCGTAAAGAGTTCCAAAGCTGTCGCTTCGAACGTTAGCTCTTCGTCAAAGCGAATGGCTAAGGTTCTGACGAAGGGCTGACGAAAGGCTAACGAAGGGCTAACGAAGGGCTAACAAAGGGCCAACGCTCGAAACGTCATACGAAACTGACGAAGGGATAACGCTAGAAACGTCAGCTTTGAAACTCTTTACGGTGGCTAATTTACGTTATTAACTCAGTTGATGATACTAAATTACCTCGTTATACTTCGGAATTAATTTATTTTTGTATTACCTCGTTCGGTGACTGTTCAAGAAAATTCTCTTCTAGTGTTTAAGTAATCTAACCTTTCTAGACAATCCCAAGAATGTGGGACTGCAAACTTGGTGATTCTTTTACAACCTCGAGCAAAGACAAACGAATCAAAAAGAGCACATAAACAATTTACAGTAACTGGGTCAAATAAGAATCCCTAGTTCTTGACCTTTATAACAAAGAAGACCGACAAAACATCTTTAACCACAGTAAGGAGCATGCTTTACATTACTGTATGGCAAGGTATTCCTGAAGCAAATCTGAGCGTTCTGATTAATTATTACTTGGTCTGATTTTGCCATACAGGCTGTTTCCATTAAAACGGTCTCACGTCATTCCTTTTGTCCGCAGAAGCCGGCAAATTCAAACTAAATAAGTTTGGTCCAAAGTGCTATCAACTAAATCACTTACTAACTTTGCTTGTTTGAATGTAGGGGGGGAAATAATTTTGGCCCACGTACGATTTGTGCATACCTAACTGCCCTCGGTTCGTACCGTCACGACCTCGGGCCAATATTCTCCAGTACGGCCCTTTTGTTTGAATATTAAGAAGAAACGTAAACGTTAACAGTGACCCTGATTGGGTCCTGATTAGCAGCCCCATTGGAGTCCCAAAAAGACATAGAAAGTGCCTGCCTGCGCAATAAGACAATATGCGTAATTTATGTGTTGTTTTATAGACTACTGGATTCATATTATCTTTGAAAAAAGTTAACTATTACGTTTTTATCATCGCTAAACACAACCTAACTATTCCCCTTCAGTATTTAAAGCTGTTTTTACAAATCTCAATGCCACTGGAAGATATGGTCCAACAACGCTGGGCAGTCACTACACAGGTCAGGATCATGACGGACAAGTTACAGTATCCAACGGTACTCAGCGGTGGACTGTGCCGTACACTGGTGACTACAGAATACAAGCAATAGGAGCAGCAGGAGGATACGATTCAACAGCTAACAGCTCTCGGTATCGTGGAAGAGGAGCAAAAATAACTGGAACATTCCGCTTAAACAAGGGTGAAGTCATCCTGATACTTGTTGGTCAAGAGGGAACAGTAAACATAGCGGGTCCGTCATCTGGAGGCGGTGGAGGTACATTTGTAGTGAGAGGAGCCAACACTTCTTTAATAATAGCTGGAGGCGGAGGAGGCGTACAGCAGGCGGTTTCAAAACATGCAGGATGCGACGCCAGCACAGAAACAACTGGGAATCCTGGGTACAATTCATGGTCAGGGGGGAGTGATGGGCATGGTGCCCAGGCCTCTGATAGAAATGGCCGGGGTAAGTTCTTTAATCAGTTATAGTGAGAAAAAAAAGAGAGAATTGATACAATATTTATCGGCTAACCTCGTGACCAAAGTCTTTGCTTGAAAATGCTGCCCAGCCGGCAAAAACTAATATT
The DNA here is from genome assembly GCF_964200805.1 of Pocillopora damicornis. NCBI lineage: Eukaryota > Metazoa > Cnidaria > Anthozoa > Scleractinia > Pocilloporidae > Pocillopora > Pocillopora damicornis. The sequence goes on from NC_142670.1 coordinate 11,288,949, forward strand.
TATGACAATCGCTCCCTAAGTATCTCAATCAAAAATATATAATTTTGTTTACTTATTTTGTAATTATCATTATTATCTTTCAGGTGGTGGTGGTGGCGGGTTTTACTCCAATGGAAAAAGTGGAAGAAACTTTGGTGGAGGCAGTGGAAATGGCGGAGAGGGTGGTAGGGGATTTCTTCAGGGAGGGGAGGGTGGGAGAGCTTGGAAAAATGGTATCGATGGTGGGTTTGGTGGAGGCGGTGGAGCTGCTGGATGGAGAGGTGGAGGAGCAGGGGGAGGAGGGGGAGGAGGGGGATACTCTGGGGGAGGCGTTGGAGACAATGCTGGTGATACCTGTGGGGGTGGGGGAGGCTCCTACAATGTTGGAATTAATCGGCAAGATGAATGTTGCTATAACACAGCTGGTCACGGCCAGGTGACCATTTCATCATTATAGAACAGATACAGTTCACTTCACTAAACTAAGAGAAAATGAAGAAATGAGTAGATGGAGAACGGACAATCATAATCCTTTGCAGCTCCTCTTCGGAATATCTAGCGGTGTTCCCTTCCATCCCAGTGAGAAAATAAAAAAAGGACGGCTTTGAAGGGGAACGTGACATCCCGGAGAACAACTGCAAAGAACACAAGACCGCCATTATATTGCTGTCTGTCAGCTTTATGTACATCACGAGGCTCGAGGACCAGTGGTCTCCCTCTGTAGACTTTTATTTTCTCTTTATCAAAAATATCAGCAGCAGTAGAAAAATTAAACCCTGGGAAGAAGTTGCATAATGTAGCAATGATTGCATTCTTTCGCGCGACTTTTTGCGATAAAGATTTGCATAAGCACTTGTTAAGGGCAAGCTGTTCGCCATGAGGACATTGTGTGTGGACATTTTTTTACAAATATGTATTTAGTAGCTATAGTTGTGACATACAGCTGGTGGTAAATTTTTTTTCTTTCAATTGAAACGGAATGAAATTAACGGTAAAATGGTCAAAATTTAACCGCTAGGCGTATTCACCATGTTGAGACATTCGCACAGAACGATTTTGTTACAGTTTAGTTGCTAAAGAGCTGTTTGTTTGGCCTATGACCTTCTTTACAAATTTTTCAGTTGGATTCTCAAATGCTTTAGCCACCACTTATCAGAAACAGTGCGGATTCGCCTAGTCTATAAATATTTGGAAGACAGAGCTAATTTCTCCTGAAGAAGATCTTGAAAAGGAGGTCAAGTATGAAGAGAGTATCATGGATTAGCGGCAATGCCGATCTACAAAGTACACAGCGGTCACACGTTTGGGCATGTGCCAACGTTTCAATGAATAAGAGCCGTGCTTTCAGGCGGTCAGAACGATGTTGTCTCACGCGATTAAAAAACAACCACACAACTAGTAAGTCGCAGTGTTGAAAAGTAAGTAACATTTTTGACAAAACTCAAATAAAATGGTAAATCGATAGGGTACTTCCCCTCGCAGAAATGTCTTGTTCAAAAAGTCTCGAGTTTTCCTTTTCCTTCCTTTTATTTCCTTCGACAGATTTCTATGAACGTTTCAGTTGACTTTTATCTATTTTTTTACATCGAAGTTTAACACGGGAAATTGGCGCTCATACGACCAGAATTGATCCCCTCACGCATGCCCAACCTTTGACTGCTGTGTTTTTTGTAGCGTGACATTACTTACATTCATTAGATTAAGTACATGCATTTTTGTATCCTTTAACCGAAGGTTTTTTAAAATTTAAGTACATCTGTAACTACATTCTTGTGTGACCAGTTTCTCACTGATAGACTGATTGCGAGATCATTCATTAACAACTGCGTCGCCGGCCAGAATTAGTTGTCTCGTGCCCGATGCGTTTTTGTGTTGCGTGACATTATCTGCATTCATTAATGAAATAAAAAACGCGCCGAGTGCATTGTTGAGTTATAATAGCACGCGGGAATTTTTAAGAACACGAGAGAAGTGAAGAGAAGCGCTGGCCGAAGGTGAGTGCTTCTAGCACTTCTCGAGTGTTCTTAATAATTTCCAAGTGCTTATAGAAATCAACAACGTTCGAGGAACAAGTTTTTTTATTTCTGTTATCAAATGTATTGTGAATTGCGCGGGCTCGTGCCGATGACGTAAGTTGCGTGTATTATATCTCAACAGTACACTCGTGTGACGTAAGGCGCGTGCTTTATAGAAATACAATGAGCTCGCAATGACCAATCACAGCGCGCGCATTTCTCTGAAAATTTTATAATTTTATCTATTGAGTTTTCTGTATTATCATCCCCTTTTAACCGAAGATATTTTGATTAAGAATATCTGTGAATACATTCAAGTGTAACCAGTTTCTCCAATATATATAACGGGAGGTTGAAATAGAAGAAAACCGTCGTCAGGTTAAATCAGAATTCCGGAGGGGTGGCAACGTCTTCAGTGCTAGCACTCAACAAGAACACCACCACTCTTCGCGAGGGAGTAGAAACGCGAGACTTCTCGCTTGTCTGTGAAGCAAAAAATTTTTAGTAGTCGCTTATCAGTCTCTTTGAGTAAAATGTACAGGTAATTAGTATGACTGTAGTTGTAACTAATTCGATTACGTAATAGAGCAAAAATTTCAAATGAGTGTCGGAAGAATCTGAGACTGCTTTGGTCTTGTTTCATTTCATGATGTGATTGGTCCAGAAAACACGCGCCACTTTCTCAACCAATCAGATTTAAAACTAGAACCAACCTCGATTTGGTCGCCCGCGTTTTCCCGCGCTTCTCACAGTTTGATTGTTTTAATTTCGAGTTCTCATCGGCTCTCTATGATATTTTGCTTGCTATGAGTGGCTGTTGTGAAAAAGTGCTTTGTTTCTTATTGCCATGTCGTAGGTGATACAGGAAACTTAGTTCAAAGTTTTCAGTAAAAAAAGTTCTCCCGTGTAACACTTGTTAATGTCTTGACTGTGTGGGTAGCCAGGTTACAATTAAATTTAGATTATACGGTTAAGAATATATGAAAGTCATATTCATCACTTCACGGGTTTATTCAGAACCACTATCATGACCAGCTCCCAGTTGGCTTGTTAGCTCAGTTGGTAGAGCGCTGCACCGGTATCGCAGAGGTCATGGGTTCAAATCCCGTACAGGACTGAAATTTTTTTCAGGCCTTATTTTCACTACTGCCTAAGTAGTGCACATCACTGCGAGGATCACTTTCATTCATGTCTTTATCCGCAGTTCAAATATATGACTTTCATATATTCTTAACCGTATATTCATCACTTCACGGGTTTATTCAGAACCACTATCATGACCAGCTCCCAGTTGGCTTGTTAGCTCAGTTGGTAGAGCGCTGCACCGGTATCGCAGAGGTCATGGGTTCAAATCCCGTACAGGACTGAAATTTTTTTCAGGCCTTATTTTCACTACTGCCTAAGTAGTGCACATCACTGCGAGGATCACTTTCATTCATGTCTTTATCCGCAGTTCAAATATATGACTTTCATATATTCTTAACCGTATATTCATCACTTCACGGGTTTATTCAGAACCACTATCATGACCAGCTCCCAGTTGGCTTGTTAGCTCAGTTGGTAGAGCGCTGCACCGGTATCGCAGAGGTCATGGGTTCAAATCCCGTACAGGACTGAAATTTTTTTTCAGGCCTTATTTTCACTACTGCCTAAGTAGTGCACATCACTGCGAGGATCACTTTCATTCATGTTCATAAATTAAGATTATTCCTTATGTCCTCAACTTCGATGAATATAAATAATGGCGATAAGTTTCTAAAGAAACTTTGATGCTGCGTCGGTGGGTGGTGTTGCATAATAATTTGGTTTTCAAAATTACTCAGTTGATTTTGGAAATTGGTAAAGGGCCGATATATTTTATCTCATCAGATGATAAAACCAATTGATATTGAATGAAAATGAATTTCGGGCCAATAACTTGATGATTTCCAAGTTTCAAGTGAATACAAACAAATGAGTAAGAAGGAAAAAGAAAAGAATTAAACAGGAAGACGATTAAAAAAAACAAACAAACAAACGAGACAAAATAAAGCATAAAAACAAAACCAAAAACAGAAACAAAACAAAATAAAACAAAACAACAACGCTAATTTAAAATGACAGATTCCAGTGAGGGGACTCCCTTGAATCTGTCATTACAAAATGAGGGAACTCCCTTGAGTAATTTAGAGCAAAAAATGTGGCCGGTCCATCTCTCCCATACCACCCCTCTGAGAAAAAGGTTGGAAGAATTAACGGATATAATCGACTATTTTGGGGGCTGGACTATCTGAGAATAATCTCTTGGTTTCACCTGTTGCTGGCAGGAATAGGAGGGGGAGAGTTCAAGGGGCTCTAAATAGTTGTTATTTACAAATGGAGTATAAGCAGGCTGAGTAGCCTGAGTAGGCATTATGAGACGCTCAAATATCTGACCCTACCCCTCATAAATTAACAAGGTCAGCGGTTGATTTGGGCAAACATCGGAGTACATGACATACATACAGAAAGTACTGTTTCTACGCTTCGATCTCGAAGTCTTGATCGATCGATTAAAATGCCCCTCACAATTAAGATAAAACTCCTCCGTGCTTTGTCTGTGATCCAATGCTGGTTATCTTTGTGGCTGATAGTGCTCGGAATCGTGGAAATTGTGCGAGTAAAATGGAGATTCAGTGGGCTTGGAATGCCCATTTGGACTGGAGTGTTGGTATGCAAACAAATTCGTTTTTTATTGCCTGGCTCACGATATCTTGGCGAATTGTCCTCAAAAGAAACGTTGTGAGGTTTTTCCTGTAATCAAATATTTGAGTTTGTGTTTATTTGATTCCATATAGTATGTTATTGAAGCATAAATTAGATTCCTTTTATATCTTCGAACCTTCCTGAAAGAAAGCGAGATACGATCGATCGATTAAAGATATTTTGACAGGACTACTCGGGGGTGTATAGATATGGGAGATCGTGGAAGAAATACATTTAGATGAACAGTATGTATCCTGAATGAGATTATTATATTTAAACCCAAGTTTCTTTCATAAGAGACCATAACTTTGATGACAGACGACACATAGATTTTAGATATGTTTCTGTGGGTAATTTGGACTTCATGGACGCCAAAATTCACTGAATGTGATCATAGTTTGTCCCTTCTTTTGTGAAATGAGCTTTAATCACCCCCATTGCCTCTCAGTGTAGTGTATGGATGATACAATGGGATCATAGATCCAATAATGCAACATGGATTTTGAATGTACATGTATTTGTCACATAGCCAACCACCCCTGTGTGGGGTAAGTGGGGTAGCTATGGTGGTGCTTGTAAAGGATAAGGTATCCAAGGTGATTCCTCTGAAAAAAAAGTTTTTGACCATTTTTTTTTTAACTTTTCTTACATTTTCTGTTTTAAAAGATTAAATAAAAAAGATAGGTCACTCACCTGCTTGTTTAACCCTGTAACTCCTATGATCTCATTATTAATTCTCCTACTGTCTGCCATACAGTTCTTGATGTTCGTTTGGAGAATTTGGTATTGAATCAGCTTTTAATCCCCTAACTGATATTTTTCTTTATTCTTGTCACTTGTGTGCTTAATATTGTATTGATATTGTAAGGAGAAATTCTGTCTTGGTCACTCATAGGAGTTGAAGGATTAAGAGACAATAATTATGATGCCGGCCTAACTTGTACTGCATTAATCCCATGCATCATTTCATTGATTCATAGTACATTTTGCTGTAGCTAGAGGCTAGGGATTTAAAAGTTACACTTAAGAAAAAAAAAACTTGATGGGTAGAAAGTCTTAAGTGTGCAAAACAATGTCAAATATAATTTTTGGAGAAATCACGCAATTTTAAATGTTCATTGACCTAAAACATTCCTTAAATTGTGGCTTTCAAGGTCAAAATTTGCATCCATGAGTGACAAGCTTCATGCATGCTTTTAGCTTTATCTTTTTTCCCTGTGATTAATGTTTAAAAATTTCTTCAATTTAAGGGTATAATATTCCACCACAATTCTACATTAAAAAGTATAGCTCACTGTGCTTGTTGAAGAGCTACATGTGAAGACCATTGGATGTCTTTACCTGGTTTCACTCATTGAAAACAATACAGTGTTCTTGAAATGCATGGGTGCTTATTCACCTGATAACATGATTTTTATGCACAGTACAAGATGCACAGTGCAATACTGAGGAATCACCTCAAGATTAAGTAGAAGTCAATGTTTTAATATCGCCAGTGAGTAAACAATGGTGTAATTAACTCAGCTAGTGTTAACCCTCTGACCCCCAAGAGAGACCAGCATCTAATTTCTCCTTACAATATCACCCCTGAATCACACATTAAGGTTATGAGAATAAAGGAAATGATCACCAACTAAAGAAGTTCTTGAATGCTAAGAAAGTTTTCCTTGTCAGCACCCTAGAGAACAGTTAAGAAAAAATACATACTGATGTCAGGGTGTAAAGGATTAAAAGTTGAAAATATTTGTTTCCTGCTGATTTTCTGTTTTTGCACTGAAAAAGAGCTGTTACAATGTGATAATTTGTTCCTAACAGTTTATTTCTAATCATCTGCCATAATTTTGAGCAGTTCCATTTTACAGTTTTTGGACAAGATTCAAATTTCTGAATTCTGCACCTCCTATGTTTTCATCTGCAGGTTGCTCTTACTGGTTCATTTGGTGTTTTGATAACTTTTAAATTTCTGCAAAAGTCACAGGGAGTGGTAACTATTCCTCAATATTTAGTAAGTTTAAACTTGATTGTTCATTTTAAACCTGATTTATGCTATTTAATGTGGTTTGACTATACATGTAAGTGTAGAATTCTTCAAAATCTATTTAGACTGCAAACAAGTCTTAAACATTCAATTGGTATTTCATGTTTGCCAGGTACAGTGGTTACAGTTTTGTACCTTGACATTCTTTTACTTTACGATCATTTTTTACTTGATGTACATGTATTCAATATATTGTGGTTGCCAATGGACCTCCTATACATTTTAGTAGTACATGTAAGGTTCATTTTATTCTTTGCCCATGCCATTTATAATGGTAATAGGACTGAGTGGAGGCCAGTTCAGTCTGTAATTATACAAGTGATTACAAAATCGGATTACTGCACAATGGGAGTCCAATTTGTTAATCACAAGTATGATTACAGACAGAAGTGGGTGAAAGAAACTATGGGTACTGGTTAAAGGTTTTCATAAAAGAAAAAACAACTTACACTGAAAAATCCATGACAACAGCACCTGTATGCACATGACATTTACTGCTCACTTACACAAGCATGATATGTTAACTGTCATATTACACCATCCAATTACAAGCATGATACATGCACCATCCTGTTAGTGCTCAAATTGCACTGGTAATAACCAGTCATGTTCAATAATTTTGTTAGAGTTTTGATGAAACTGGTTACTTTAAGATTTATTAACTTTTAGTGAGTGAGAACTTGGTTTTTTATAATTGACCTGTTGTATTCTTTCAATGTGGTTACCATGATAGACTTCTTCAACACTTGGTAACTGTTAATGCTAGTTTCAAATGTTCATTTTGTACTTTGTGCATGCCATCTAAATGGTTACCCAGAGATTCCTTAAACCTTTAACTCCCCAAGATCTGATTGTTAATTCTCCCTTCTAACTGCAACACATTTCCTTGTAAACGAGTTACAAGAATTTAGTGTTGGATCAGGATAACAATTTGTACCTGATAAGTTTGAATATTCTCATTACCTGTTTGCTGGATAATTTTTAGATATTGCAGGGAGAGGTTACATGTTCATCACTTCTGGGAGTTAGAGGGTTAATATCAAGTGTAAACTTAGTTGGTTATTTTGTACTTTGATCAGGGCTGGGTTGTTCAAAGCTTGGTCAAGATACATGTAACTAAAGGTTCTTGTGAAATCTGATTTCAGATCTGAAAGCTTGAAAAGAAACTTTAGTATAATTGTTTTTGTCAAGAACTTGATTATTGGATGCTCTTAAGAAAAAAGAGAAAAAAAAAACTAAAAAAAATGCTGCAAAGGAATTTGGAAAAAAGAAACCCAGATTAAAAGTTAACCTTGGGTTAGCAGTAATGGGTCCTAAAATGTTTGCTACTCTGTAGTGGTTGCCATGGAATTCCTAAATATTTAGAGAGTGTAAACACACAGTACTCAAGTTGTTAAACTTCTACAAACTCCATTTTTATATTTTAAGGCAATGACATTGATGGGTTTCTCCCTGGTGTGTGGTATTCTCTCAAGCATGATCATGTTTAATTATGGGCTGGAATTGGCTGTGGCAGGCCAAAGGTCATTTCTATATTATACCTCTGGCAACCGTGATTTTGATGACAACTCTTTCACTGCTGCTAAAGCACCTCTTGCTGTTGATGCTCGTTACAATGAGGAGCATGCCCTTGTGGGCTCCATCTTTGCATTCACTTTGCTGGAAATGATTGCAGCTTTATGGTCTGCTGCCCTCTGCTTTGTCAATGATCAAAAGCCAATGGACAAGAATGATGATGTAAGTTTCACATTTGAGAGCTCATTGACAAAGATTTTGATACATAGTTAGTATATCAAGTTAAGAGATGATCAATAAGGACAACAAACAACAAAATTTATTTACCTCTGAGTCAGCAATTAAGATGCATATCGCACTATCCCTACCTGCAAAATAGCAAAGCTATTGAAGGCGAGAGGGAAATAAACATTAAAATAAAATCTTCAAGAACAAGTTGAACTGAACTGAAAGGATCCATGCAAGTGAATGGAAATTTTTGGTATATGCAAAAAAGAATCTAGGATAAAATCAGGCTTTGATGAGTTTTGAATCTTTGCCGTCCAGCTTATACATGTATTTGAGTACTACCACAACTGAGCTGTTATTAGCCAATTTTGAGAGGGTTCTCAATCTTCTTCCCTGTGGAGGAATCTGATGGAATTTATTTCATTCAAATTGTTATCAGATAGGTACTGAGTGGGAAAATATTCTAGAGATGCCTCTTGGGGAAAGAAGAACCTTCTTGAAATTTGCCTCTCTTCCATCATGTGGCTTTGTAGCTCAATCATTAAATAGTATCTGGGGGTATGGGTTTGGATCCCACCAAAACCAGAATTTTTTCAGGGTTTTTTTCTCTGCAAGTGCTAAAATTGCAACTCACCTGTGATACTCATTTTTGACTTCATGGAATTGCAATTTAATGACATTCATTATGAAACTGCATAATTATTAATCTAATCAGTCATTATACAGGATGGTCAAGACCAATATTTAATTGCCAATACATCAAACATAAATGAAACATCTAAAATAATCACAGTCCTGTAATTAGGAGTTACAGAAGTGTCATGCATTATCTGAGAGTGGTTGTAAGAAATTAATCACTCATCAAAAATGTGCAACTCATCAATTGACTAGTCATTTTTTCAAGGCTATTGTTACAATGTATTTTGATATGTTATATTATATTTGTAATAATACTGTAATAACAAATATAATAATATGTCAATACACCCCTGTCCATTGAGACATTGAAATAATAACTATAATAATAATAATAATAGTAATATTATTATTATTATTATTATTATTATTATTATTACAGTAATGTATGTTGAGAAGCAATCCAAGTTTTTAACTTTAATATTAATTCTGATTATGACCTCCTTTCACCTGTAGTATGAAGTTGATCCCTTGATGGAGGGCGTTGGACAAAGCCAACAAGCGAGTGGTGCATCATGCTAATTGTGTACATGCAGTTACTTGTATTAATTAATAGATTCCATGTTGCTGTGCACCTTTTCAGTTATAGAGTATAGATGATGTCAAAATGTGGTTAGAATAAAAATTTCGTACAAGTGGTGCACTGAAGTGTGTCACTGATATTCTTACCATGTTTCACTTCATCTGTGATCTGTGGCAACTTGAATATGGTAAAATACCAAAATGCTTTTAATGGTGATGTCATCTATGCATCTGTCTTCCAATATATCTTGAGAACCAATCAAAGTGAAGGTATGATTTGGCATATATAACGATAAGTAGATAACAATTATAGTAATATTGTGACCCATGGGTTTCACAATAAGCACTGTCTCTCATGATAGGAACCTTAAGCAGTTAGGACGGCAAATTGCCAAGGGGACGTATATATTCAAAATTGAATTTATATTTTTAGTTAGAATTTCGCCGTCGTAGTTTGCTAAACGTCCCTGATATGTTGAAATCAACAGCTATATCACAAAAAAAATTGTTCTGAAGTGCTTCATGTTGTTTACAAAACAACCCTTGTTACCAGAGTTTATCATTGTAGAATTTCTCGAAATGTAACGCTAGCAGTAGAGTATGTCACGAAATGCAACGCATGTGTTCTGAAGTGCTTCATGTTGTTCAAAAACAACCCTTGTTACTAGAGTTTACATTGTAGAATTTCTCGAAATGTAACGCTAGCAGTAGAGTATGTCACGAAATGTAACGCATGTGTAATGTCACCGGATCTCGTGATTATCACGTGACGCGTGCTGAATTGTAACCTGTAAAGAAACCTGGTGGTTTTTCGGATGCGTAGTTTTCTTTGATGTTTTGATCTATTCAGTGGAACGTTTTCGACGTAAATTGTGTTAAAGAGTTAAAAATTTGTGTTTGCGCATTATTTTAAAATTATCGTAATTAGACTTATGACGAGGCATCATCTAGATTCTGCTTGGTTTGCTGCTGGGCACAAACCATCGCTTGCTTCTTACACTACAGTGTTCAGTTTCCGGCCTTTCTGAGATCGAGGTTATTTTAATATCTTACCAGTGCACTTGAAAAAATAATTGCCCTCTCCAAGTTTTATATTTTCTTTTTTTAAGTAAAGCTGCTTTTTACAAAACTTGAATATTTTCTTGTGTGTAGCTATCAACATAAAAGAAAGTTCGTTAAAGAAATCAATATGACAGTCTCTAGATGCATCAATAATTTATTCCTTTTCTTTTCCTGATTCGAATAGACATCTGCATGATTCCTTGGGTGTGCAAAACAATTTTGGACCTTTAGCAAACCACGACGGCGGCGGCAACGAGAACGAGGCTAAACAAAGGATCTAATGAGCAGAACATTAGCTCAGCACGTGCGTTTTTAAACTGTGTTCATTTCCTTGCCGTCCTTTGCAAAATGATAACGTGAACTCGTCAACATCTGCGTGGTCTGAGAAAGGAAACCCCGACGATAAATTAGTCAAGTTTCTATATTGAACTCAACGTTTCTCTCATACATTATTCTATGGTTAACTTGCGGAACCGTAAGAGATCGTAAACACATCCAGCCATTCGCGAAGTTCCAACTAAAAATATATATTCATTGGCGTTGCTGTCCTAACTGCTAAAGGTCCCTAATTCGTTATACGGGGAAGGGGGGAGGTGGCTATGGAAGATTGCACAAGGCTCAATACTTAAAGTAGACGTATAACTTATGGCTGGAAACTGGATAAGATACTGTAACACTGTGTGATAAGACGGTTCAAATAATGGCAATTCCTTAACGAAATGGAATTTTAAAACTGTTTATTGTCGGGAAAGGGGGGAGGGGTGAAGGGGGTGTCACCATACCCGTACGGGCCACCATCCAATCTTATGAGAAAGCTACCCTCTCTTATATGACGCCCAAGCATTTTACTTCGAGTTATTTGGGAAAACATTTTCTAAAAATAAGCCTCCCACCTACCCTAATACATAAACAAAAACATTAACAAAGTAAGTACCTACTGCGTTGTTAATTCGAGCTAGTTGTGTTTTGTACAAAATATATTTGTTTGTAAACTTTTATATATATATATTGTTTGTGCGCAATTTGCAGTTTTTTTAACTAGTTATTTGCTAACTGTATTTAATACTCACTGTAACTGGCCAGAAATGAGATATTAAAAGAGTAAGTTACATTTTGATCTTCGAAAAGTTTCCAAGAATCGAAGCGAGAAGCGAGGTTCAATCGTAAAATTTTCAGAATTTTCAACACAAAGCTACAGTAGCCAGTTTCCTTTCCGTGAATTTCATCAGTGTATTACGCAGGTCTCGCACATGCAAGAAATTCGTACGGTTTTCACCGCGAAGCAGGAAAGTTAGAATTTCTTTGAGTAAAGCTTTGGTTTCGAAATATTTCTTTGTCAATTTGCCTTCCCTTTTATTCACGGTTTTTGGGTTAATCTGACTCAATTGTATTAGAACTCGTTTCTCATGCACAAATTTTGTCCGCTCTGTTATAAAAGAATTAGTGCACGCTTTTAGCTGTGCGAATGTCGAGTTATTGACGCACTTGAGAAGCTTGGAGAGCACTAAAGAGGCTAGAGTTGCTCTCGGCTTCGTCTCAGGCAATTGTTATGCTACTTTCGTGATCTCCAAACTTTCCGCGTGCATCAATATGCACACGCTAAGCATTTCACTTTCACTACACCTGTCCTTTTGGCAGAATAAACGTTTATGATATGTTTTTTTTCAATCATCTTCCTTTGGTTTTTAATGATTTCAAATTGTGGGAAAACTTTGCCAGAACCACATGACGGAACACGGTAATGTGCTTCGATTTGGTTCATTGATTTGCATTACGTAAAATTTCCGTTCTTAATTCCAGAAGTCTATTATTTTGACTATCAAATCATTCATCTTACTGGATACCTCTAGAAGTTTCAAATGACGGTTTAACTTCTTTAGGCAGAGTGAATGGAAGGACACAAAACACGTAAATCATTTTTTCAGCTAATAAGACTACGGAGTTGTTTTGACTCCACGCATAGTCTTCTAGGCTCCACGACAAAGCATAAATGAAAGACTAACATTTGACTCTTACTGAGAATTAATAATTGAGTCACCCTCAGGAAAGTTCTTTATTGAAACAATAACAGGAAAATTGAATTGATACGAGGATTACACACCTTCTAGAGTAAATCCAGGTTTTTCTATTCTATTTTTTCATCGTTTTTGTTCTGTTTTTAGCCTTGTTTTGAGGAAATTTCTTAGGGTTAGGCTAGCCCAAAATGTCAAAGAACAGGGGATACATTACCAAACAATTTTAAACCCAAGTGACTTTTGAAGTTAATAAACCGTGACACAAAGAAACTTCTTGAGGAATTTTTTTTTTAAGTGTAGCCTTTCTCTGATTAAGAATCAACCACGATAAAAGCCAATCAGAAAAAAAAAATTATCACGAGAAGCAGTAAAACCAGGCACACTGCTTGAAGCGCGGGAAAACGCGCGTGACCAAGTCGTCTTCGGTTTAAGTTTAGTTTCTGACGGTTGATGGTTTGTATCCCACGCTATTGACAGTTGTGGTCTATCTTTTATTTCTATTTTTTTTTATTAAGCTCCTGCTTCCTTGAGTCTCATCTTACAAAACATTTTCTACACTTTCATCTCCTCCCTGTAGAGATGAATTAAGTGCAGCTGGCGATACGATAAGTTTATTTAATATACACGGTCCAATTAAGATACCAAACTATCTAACTAAATAAAACAACAAAAATTAAAAAAATTCCTCGAAAATAAAAACAGCTTTTCATGGAGGCCGTGTCTCAAAATTTATTTAAACTTACTTCTGATCAGATAAGACCTGTCAATAGCGTGGGATACAAAGCATCGACCGACAGTTACCAATCAGAAACCAAACTTAAACCGAACACGACTAAGTCATGCGCGTTTTCCTGCGCTTCAAACGGTGAAAATAAAAACTGCTTTTCATGGAGACCGTGTCTGAAAATTTAGTTAAACTTGCTTCTGATAAGATCGCTCCTCTTGACACCTCGTCGAAAAAACCTCTCCTTTGTTTTTTGCTTGGGCAAGGTATTGGGATAAATGTTTCAGAATAAATTGCGTCTCCACAAGCCAAAAAATAATAGTGACAAAACCGCCTTAAAGGACTGTGATCGGAAGTTTTGTTCTTTCACACTTTGTAAAAATCGTCGCACTCTGCAACACCTGTCGTATTTTATGATCACACTTGTCGCACATTGCAATAACAGACCATATGGTATAATATAAGCCGAAAAATCTTGAAGAGTTGATTGGTTGACAGCGTCACCAAAATGGATGATATGACAAGGTTACCATGACAACACTGCACACAATGGGTTTTTTTTTTTGCAAAGTACGACAAGTGTTTAACAAAATATGACAAGTCTCTTTACAAAGTATGACGTGCTATTGCAAAGTATGACAAGCATTATAACAAAGTATATGACGTGTTATTACAAAATACGACAAGTGTTATTATAAGGTATGACAAGTGCGCGTCAGCTAACTTTTTTATAAAGTGTGTTGGTCCGTCATATGCGAGAGCTTTTTTAATCAAAAAGTGCGATAAGTGTTTTTACAAAGTGGGATAATTATAACAAAGTGCGAGAAAGGAATTTTTAATTTTCATTAGAAGTTACAAGTTGATTTCAAATAGTTCACAGACATTTCTTGCCCTTGTATGGTAGATTTTAATAAGCACACTTGCATGTACGTGTGACCGAATCCTTCCCTCTTACGAAGGTATATATATATATATATGAAGTTAAAGGTACCGCTTTCATCGAGGAGCTTCATCTGTTTGAAAGAGAGATGATGATTATTTCCATTCGTGCTGATGAACAGATGAGATACTCGCACTTGCTTCCGGTTGGCAGGACGCTGATTTGAATAAGGCAAATATTTTTATAAATAAGGCTCATAAATTAGTTTTTAAAAGGAAAAAAACAAAACAGCGCTTTGCACCTGGTGAAAATAACCTCAATGCCATTGTTCCGTTCATTTAGAAAAAAAAAACTAGTTACTCACGTAAGGAAAGAGCAATCGAGTTTTGAGCTGTCTATAACATTCAATCTCCTGCCAAAGAGAACAACGTTCGTTAAAAATTTGCGGGTGCCATACATGTGCTGCCACCAAGTCTCGAGCCATCATTGGATTACCGACATTTTCTTATGGTAACGCGATAAATTGGGCGATGAGTAAGCTCCAATCCGGCAAAATGTTCACAGACCGGTCTCTACGTCTTTCGCTGAGTAAGTAAAAGCTTTATCACATCTCTTGGTTACGCGAGAAGTGAACGATGAAATAGGGATCTGAGATATTTCAGATAGACGCAAACATCATGAATCCCTTTAGCCAAAACTGAGAAGCATAAAGCCAATTGGCCCTCATGTAGCTCTCTGAAAATTTTCATGATTACTTTCACTACGAAAGCGATGAAAATAATTGAATTGGAGTTTCCAGCCTTTCGCAATGTTTATTCTAAATTCTGATAAGAGGAAAAATAAAATTGGAAAACGATTAGCCAGGAAACAATTGTTCGCATGCAGTTTAAATGATATATTAAGTAAAGCTTTTAATTCATTACTGCTTTGTCTTGACGAGGAACACATGCAAAAGGAAGACACTATTACATTCCGTACAGAAGCGAGCCTGTTAGCAATTCGGAATCTAAAACGCCATTATCTGCCGTTTATCGAGACGAATGTTAATCAGCAGTAGTGGAGAAATTTTACTTCAAGTTTCTTTGCTAAAATTTAGGTCTGAAGCTGAGTGAATGTGCAACGGAAAAGTTTAATACTCCGGTTAGAATAGTAAGTCATAAAATAAATCATCAAAAAATCGAGGGCGAAAATGTTCAAATTGATGATATTCATTGTTTTTGCAATAATGCTGTGTAACTTTAATTGAATTCGAACTATGAACAGCATTTTTCTGCTTTTTGGAAGCGAATTTTGTAATGCATTTTTTGACTGGCATTCTCTAGACCCTATAGGAGTACACATTTTCTTCATATCATTTGCCGTCTACTTTTCCTATCTACTTATTGATGGCTCAGAACAAATTTGCGAAGGCAAAGTCCTCATATAATCAACCTAACTTTAGAGCGTAATATTAAGATTACGATATTTTTCACGCTTAATTTGAAAAATTAAAATATTTCAGGTGTAAAAATACACCGCTCTCGACTAGGAAAAAATGTAGCTTCAAATTTCTGCTGTAAATCTTTTCTTCTGACATGCGAACTTGCGCCTCGCTATAAAATAATAATAATTATAACAATAATAATAATAGTGAAACACCGATTTTATTTTCGAAATACTGTGGCATGATTTTTTCAGATTTACAGAAAAACTGGTGGTTAGAGCATGCCTAAATTTCTTATATGTAATCCCCCACGGGACTTTAGGGAATAAGGTGAGCGTACACACACTAAATCAAAAGAACTAGGTTTAACACGTGAGCTGCGTGTTAGTTACTTGCCTCGTTAACTTCGCAGCCATTGTCTTGCTTCGCATGGTAGAAACAAAGGAACGTGTTAAGATCTTGCCCGAAACTTCGAACAATACGACGCGCCACTTAAAGTTGAAGTTGCTTTCGATTTGTACATAGAGCGATAAGAATTTATAGTTTACAAGGTAAGAATTAAGTTTAAAAAAAGGAATTCATGTCTTCAAACTGAGCTCCTATAGACCTTGTAAAACACGTCGTGCTCATTGAATTCCGTGTGAAAATCCTGAGGGAAAGATTTGCCGTCAATATTACTCTTTTTCTTACAACTTTCGGATAGGACATAAGATCTTCTTTATTTTTGCTTATATTCTGTTAGTAATATACTTCGCAAAAAAACCATTCTCACAATTAAGAAGATGATAAACATAAGTAACAAAGTGAGTTGGGGTGTACAAGATAAGCTGGCGTGGTAAGGAAACAGTGGAACTTAGCTCGCTAAAAAGAAAAAAATCTAGCGTGTTCTAGAAACAAAGCTCTACCGTGCTAGCAAGATATGAACAATGGCTACGAACACGCTTTCCAAGATCAATTGTTTTTATGCGCATAACTGCACGGTAAGCGTGTCATGCCATTGGCGTGCGAGCGTGTTAGAACGTGCCGTGTACTTACGTTCACCTTATTCCCTGAAACCACGTGGACGGTCACATATTAAAATGCTTATGGGTAGGATAGCAAAAGCTAGGCTTATAAGACCTAAAAAATCTTAAGTCGTTCAACTTTTATCGTCTCTAGGTTAGGTAACATGGGACGTGTTCACGTGACATCATCAACTGTCTTATACACACAATCTGCAATAACTGCTAAATTCAGTTAAATAAAAGAAAAATGCTGTCAGTTTAGAGCTAACTGGTATTCCTTCAGCAGCAGCTCGGAAAAGAGAAAGAAAATGGTTAAACCCTTAACTCTCTCTCTGTTTTCTTTTTAGATATCATTGAATTAACACACGTTCCTAACCTATTTTCCCCTCCATCCAGTTTTCTCGCCTTATATCTCTTTTCGAGACATGCTTCTTCTAATAGTCTTATTTTGTTTGGAATAATAGTATTCTAGTTGTAAGCAATGTATATTTTTGTTTTCTCTTATGCAGTTACCCTTACTTTGATGATGCAACTGCAAGGACCAGGTGAAGCAATGTAGATCCAATTTTATTATACACATACTGATGAAATACCAGTATTTTCCTTTCACTAAAAAATCATATCTTCATCGCGTGCAGTGAAGATACTATTTTTATCTTTCATGTTTGAGGATATTGGTGTCGCCATGGTTACAAACATGATCAGCCAATTACAAGAGAGCTTCTAGCTCAGGCGCGCGGCCGGTTCTTTTGAAATTTCATTAGTATAAATTAAATAAACAGATCATTACATGGCCGCTTGAGGATACGAGTTTTATCTTCGTTTTTATCTTCTCACACTCATTCGTGAGAGATACTTTCGGCACGAGAAGATAAAATTCGTATCCCCACGCGGCCATTTAATATCCTCTATTTATCATATATGCACAAGTAGGAATGATTTCTGACTGATTTCTTCAATACCGAAAATTCATGCACAGATTATTATAAGGGATGCTTTTACGTGGAAAGACGTCGTAGATTCATCTGGCAACCTTTATAATGGTATCTCGTGTATATCATTCAAAGACCATTATCTGTAACATTTCTTAAATGTATACTGACATGACACAGTAGGTAAAATCAGAGCACTTTCAAGAAGGGAAAATGCCAAAATAGAGAGAGATGTATTGCATGATATGGATCGATCAAATACTCTATAGATATTAGGAAAAAATATCAAGTTCTATGACACGTGTTCTCGCTAGTTTAGAATCACCTTTGACTATGATCATCATCATTATTACTTTCATCATTAGTATCATTATCGTTATTATTACGATAATTAAGACTATCATTGTCATTAGCAACATCTTTGTCAATGTTATTGTTTATATCATTTTCATTGATATTATTATCATTATTACGCTCATTTGTAGTATGCCCAAATCCTTCTTTTGAAAACCGTTTGTACACATTTTTGGAGAAGGGAGGAACATGGAACAAGAGCAGAGACCATTGTCGAAGCCAAGGAGGAGACCTGGTTTCCATAGAGACAGAAGATGAACGGAATTTTATCAAGAAAGAGATTCAGAAGTCCAGTGATACATTTTATCATATTGGCTTAGAAAAAAAAGCTGGCAATTGGACTTGGGTGAATGGAAGACAACTAAATTTCCAGCAATGGATAAAAAACTTGTCTAACCCTGATGGAGAGGTAGCTTCCATTTCTTGGAAGTCTAATGATGGATTTATGCAAGTCAAATCTGGAGCTAGGGATGCAGATTCTCCTTACATTTGTGAGTTTCATAAAGGTAATTCAAAACTACAACTGTCTTAAAGAGAGTAATTAAGGTACAGGGAATTCCTGAAACGCTAAGACGTTATCACTATGGATCCTGCAGGTTTCACTAATATTAGAAAAGAAGTGGCTTTGTGCTAGAAGCTTTAATGTAAGGCCAATGTGATTGACAATGGGCCCTTCCCTATTACGCTGGCATTTTCTTTGGCCTACTTTGGCTCAAGGAACTATTCGTATGGCACTTTTCCACAAA
Source organism: Pocillopora damicornis (assembly GCF_964200805.1). Lineage (NCBI taxonomy): Eukaryota > Metazoa > Cnidaria > Anthozoa > Scleractinia > Pocilloporidae > Pocillopora > Pocillopora damicornis. The sequence goes on from NC_142670.1 coordinate 11,307,806, forward strand.
AAGAAATTGTAGCAAAACGTAACATTTTCCGCCAATTTTATCAACATTTTTGTTGTCAAAAGAATGAATTTCCTTGCTGTTTGTGTTCTTTGTGTTTGTGTGCTCCTTTAAAGAACTTCAGGAAACTGAACTTCTCCAAGCTCTCCACATATATGCTGTCTCTCCATTATAGTTGCGCCTTCGAACGCCTTGCAGGTCAGCGGTTAGTTTGCCTAGGTTGTAGCCAGCCCTTGCTAAAAATCAAACCAAGATGGCTTCAGCAGGCGTTCAGCTTTCTTGGGAGAGTAAAATGCCAGTTTTAACAGCTGCGAACATAATCGGAAAAGGGTTAAAATGATCAGACGAAACGATGAGTAGAAATGCTACTCACTTATGGTATTGTAAGTGAAGTGTAATCATGGTTATGTTAGTGTTATATCAATAAGTTTTGATTTTGCGACATCATTGAAAGCAATGATAATTTAAATAGATTTGGCTATGCAAATAATGTTACTATACAGTATTATTATTGATAGATTATTGTACCTTCACATAAAAACTAGCCGTTTGTTTGTAGCGTTTCCTTTACATTTGATAACAAAATAGGTAAACTTATGTACAGACGCCTTTATCTAAAAGCTTCAGGAAATTCACGCTAATTGACTAAAGGTCTATACCATAACTCTTGATCGATTTAAGTTGCCACTTTATTTTGATCATCTATGAAACTATGAAGCTTCTTACAATCAAGGTGAATTTTTGCTTCCAGTATTATGAATGAAGTTTGGTCGAGAAAAAAATACATCTTAGCCCACCAAATACTCCATTTTAGCCCATAGTGCCCGGAAAAGAGTTAATAACTGTCATAATATACAGGTCTTAGGTTTACCCTCGGGTAAAAACGATTGCAGGTTTATAAGTGATAGTTTGCTCGCCTGCTATCTGTATCAGTAACAGGAGTAACAGTAATTGAAAATACTTCCAGTCATGGGCTTTGCTTTAATCGAAGGTATTATGTTTCTTTTAGAGATTTGGATGGTCGGTCAACATCTATTCCTAAACTTATTTTGTGTTGTAGCTGTTTTATGCGTTCTTTACAACAGAATGTCCTATTTATGCTAAAAAATTCTTTTTTCCCCCCTAAATTTATCAATATCAGTGGTAACATCATCACTTTCACCGTTACCTGCTGCACCCTCTGCACCATTGATGTCGACATGGACACAATCGGCTCTATCACCGCAAGTGTCGTCATCATCGTCACCGAAAAAGTCGCCTTTGGAGTTTTCGTCGCCGTCGCACTCACCCTCACTCACGTCCTCGCCTTCATCCACACCTTCGTCCTCGTTTTTACTCTCTAAATCACCTTGTGCTTCGTTATCACCGTCGTTGTCGCCATCGCCATTGCCATTACCGTCCCCTCCGACTTCAACATCGCCGTTGCCGTCGCCGTCGACGTCGACGTATACGTCGGGAACAATTCAGAAGCTGGTGCGTACTCCATTCAATCAAAGCCCCTGTGCTTGTCTTTGGCCCATAAGTGTAACTGTTACTTTCTCCTTTTTAGGTAAGGGAATATGTTTTTAAACTTGCCAGAATAGATGTCACCAGAAACAATTCTATACAGGTATTTTAGTCTTTTTGGAATTTTCATTAGAGACTCAGATCTATTCTTTGACTTGCACTAATGCCAAGTAATTATCGTCTTATTATTACCTTACCAAAAAGTATTTCATATAACTACAGGAGGCCATAGGAGTTTTCGAGGACTTCTTCACAGGTATTAAAAACATCACGAAACCTGCTATCATTGAAGAGGCTGAAACAAGAAGGAAATCAATTTTCAAGGTGGCAGTCAACTTCGAGAGATATGCTCTCAGTTACAGCAAGCACCACCTGATTAGGATGAGGTCTTTAGAAGTGATCAAAAGCCGCAAAATGGGTGAGTCGGAACACAACCATCTTTTCAGATCAGGGGTGATATAGCACTTGTCTATCTACTGAGTGGGTGAGTGGTTCACAAAATGGATAACTGCTTAGATGATGTGACAGTTTATACACGTGATCTGTTGAGAAACGTCACTATTGGATCAAATTGGTCAATCTATTCCCCGACTTGGACTTTTTGTTTTTCAATTACGATGGTAGAGGAAGGCATTTGAATAAATAAACGCCTCTTAAAACTCTTCTCGTCGATGTTTTTATGATCGTAAAGAACCGTAACTTTTGAGAGGTAAAGAAAAGAAATGCCTTTGTGCGTTCACATGTTATTGTTTAGATCAATATCAGCTGAACCATCTATTATTCTTTCTCCGTCAGTACTGGTTTTTAAAAAAGCCCACCGACAAAGTTCCAATGACTTTTATTTCGGAGAACAAGAATTGCAAGCGAGCATGAAAGTTTCCTCAGCAAATTTTGCGAACAATGGTTTGTGTTGACTACTTTTTTTAACCCTTAATTTGCAATGTAGCTTTGTTTTCCTTCCAAATAGCAATTGGTTTGTCAAGTTGTAAAGAGATCGATATCCTTTTCCTTTTTTTTTCCTTTAGTGTCGCTGGTTGTTGGGATTGTGTACACGGATCTCCATGAAGTACTACTCACAGATCAACCCATCAGGGATAAAACAGGAAAAGAAAGGTGGCGTTATCTCTCTGATTTTTTCAACCAAATACAGCTCTAGTTGCATATAAAAAAGAGAAAATTGCGGGCTCAGCAAAAGTGATGTTGAAAAAATGTCAAAACCCAGCTGGTGTTCTGCTTGTCAATCACCATCAGCCAATCGTCTATGAAGTAACTGCGAATTTGTCATTGATTTGAAAAGGGTCTTAGCTTGCCTTATTCCCAATGATAACCATACTTTCGACCTTTTCTGTTTTCATTAATATTTAATTTTCTTTGTAGGCATTTGGACTCCAGGATAATAGCTGTAGCTATGGATCCAAAACCGGAAACATTGCAAGAAAATGTCATCCTCAAGTTCAGAAACCTCAGGGTAATAGAGATAGTAAAATTAAGACTAGTTAATCTGCGTTGAGTCTATTCTAAAGATTTAAAATGTATTTTTCAAGGCTGATGAAGGAGAGAAGAAATGCGTGTTTTGGAGTGGTTTCAGTAAAAGGTAAGGAAATGGAATATATCTTTTTTCCCCGGCAGTAAATTGTTTCTTGGCGGCAAATCAGGTAGACAGGTTAAGGAGTATTTTGGGTAAATATCAACAATCGAAATCATAAGTCAACAAAAGCGTTTAGGTTCTGAACTCGGTAGGAGAAGGAAATAATTGTTTCTTTTTGTTCCGCTTTTCTTTAATATTTCTTGCATGATTAGGTACCCTTTGTATTTTTTCTGTTTTCTCTTTTTTGCAGCTCAGACGGATATTCAGAGAGAGGATGTCACGTTGTAAAATCGAAAAAACATTTACCAGACACAGTTTGCAGCTGCAATCATTTGACCCATTTTGCCGTTTTAGTCGATTACAACGGTAGCCCTAAGGTAATCGTACCTTTGACATTTTTAATACAATCCCTTTGATTTTGGTAACATTCTTTTTTATTATAATGAAATTTGTGTCACAGCTCACCGAGAAGGACACAACCATACTGGAAATTATCACTTACGTAGGATTAAGCCTTTCCACGACGGGGATACTTTTGACAATTATAGCCTATTATTTCCTCACGTGAGTACTGTAGGTGGACTATTTAAGGATTAATCAAAACTCTAAGAAAATTCTCACGTAATTGGCTATCACCAGCCCAATTTCAGCACTAATAGGACAGTGTGTGCGTCATGCTTGAAATTGGAAGGTATAATAGGATAGTTAAAGGGACAGCTAAGACCCCATGGCTGTGTGAGTGCACAGAATACGTCATGTGAGCGCGTTGTTGTCTCGCATTTTGACAAGTTAACTGTACCTTTTTTTTATGAAAACGTATAACCAATGTCTAGTTTTTTTTTCTAAAAAATTTTGAACCTTGAAGAATTGTCGTAGCAATCCCTATGATAATGATTATATTTGCTATGGATAAGGAAGAATAAAATAAAGATAAAATTTTTCCTCTTCAGTAGCAGTAGTAATTTAATTGCCTCATCTGTTACGACATGAAATAAGTGTTATACGTTATCATAGAATTATTCGTTTTGTTTTGTTTGTTTGTTTGTTTTTATTTTGGTTTTTGTACTAGTGATGTTGATCGACCTCTGTCTCAAATACGTTTGAATCTCTCTGTGGCCATCGGAGCTGGACAAATAATCTTTCTCGCCGGGATAAACTCCACGAGAGACACGGTGAGTCATTTATAAATCCCTCATTTGAAAAAAAATTATTTTAAAGCTCATTAAATTTTGTAAATAGGAGAGTACAAAAAAAACCTAATTTTTTCTCTCGCAGACTGCTTGTGTCGCAGTAGCAGCTCTGACGCAGTATTTCCTAATGGCTGCTTTCTGTTGGATGCTGATCGAGGCAATTTATCTCTATCTGCTTGTTGTGAAAGTTTACAACATCACCGAAAAGATACACATGTTTCACGTCATCTCATGGGGTACGTTGCTTTCTCTGTTGTGAGTTATTGGTACCTTTCTCATTTTGAATCGCTTCTGATTGGATATGTAATTCCGTAAGTTATGTGGACTTCCTCCTATTTATACTCAGGTTTACCCATCATCATGGTCGGTATTTCATTAAGCATCGCTGCTGGAAAAGAGGAAATTCAAAGCTATACCAGTGATAAATAGTAAGAAATTCCCTTTCTACTAGTCTCTTATCCTTCTCCGTCTTTTCCGTCTTTCACATAAACTCATTTTTTTTCGTGTGTGTTTTGACTAATGTTTCGCTTCTAAGGTGTTTTGACACGGGGAGGTTGAAGGAGCTATTTCGTTCAAAATCCATTTTTTTTTTGTCCTCATCTCATTTCAAGCTGCTGGCTGTCCTCCGCTGACAACCTGATCTGGATATTCATCGCATTTGTGGCGTTCATTGAAGGTGTAAGTCGACCAATGATAGATTCTTCATTATTTCTTTAATGTACTAGGAAGAACGCATTTCTATTCTCGACGACCATACTCAAAGTTTGCAATATTTCTAATACTAATCACTCACACGATTTTTATAGTATTTCTGATGTTAGCTGTAGCTGTCTAGTCTCTCTTGGAGAATCGGAGCACGTAACTCGAAGACTCGGATTGGGGATTCACAATTTTCCTTTTTACGACGCTTCTGGCAAGACAGATAATTTTTTTTTCTATTTAACGATATCTTATGATTAAAAGTACCAATTGTTTGTTTCAGCTCAACATTTTGATACTGGTCCGAGTCATAAAGGAGATGACCACACTTGTACAACCTGTAGAAGAAGCCAACCATATTCAGCAAATACGGTAGGATCTAAACTTTAACATTTGACCAAACGATTGTAATGAGTGCGATTAGGTAAAAACAAACACACGAAAACGAATTGTTATAGGAGCGAGCTCTGAGGTATCTGGCCAATTCAGTTGGTTCCCTACTAGTTAATCATAAACAACAAGGCGTTACGACTTCAACTGAAAGATCAACCACGAACGTCTTATTCCACAAGTCACGTATTGTCATTAATCTTCAGACTTGGCGTAAGAACATGCCTAGTGATGTTTCCACTGCTGGGCGTTACGTGGCTATTTGGTCTTTTTTTACCATTACACAAAGCTTTCGCCTACATTTTCACCATCTTCAATTCTACTCAGGTGAGCTTATGAGTAAAACTGTCAATTATCAGTTGTCTGTATGAATACATTAATGTTCATACTACTTATAAGCCAAAACCAGATCCTCTCATATCCATCATATTATATTTTCGTGAAAAAAACCTTGGAAACAAAGAGCATTCAATTAGCCAATCAATAGGAAAAAATTATCCTTTGGTTTATGAGACATGCAACATGCTTTAATAAATTTTTTTCACCCTTTTTAATACGTTTTGTAAGAACACTATACGTGATGATAAACTCACTGCATCAAATATCTCATACGGCCCTTTATCACTGCTCATCAAAATCGACAAATTAAGGCTGATCTTGAAATAATTTTCTGTTTTAGGGTTTCCTGATTTTCGCCCTTCACTGCTTGCGAAACAGCCAGGTGAGTCGGATACGAACCTGAGGATACACACCAAGAACATTGTATTGATTTTGACATAAATCAAGATTTGAGTGCTCAGTAACTTATATTTTGTCGCCTGTACATCAACAGATTAGAGAGCGATTGAAAAGGAAGATGAACACCATTTTCCCAGCTACTGTGGATTATGGAAAGAAAACCTCAAAAATTGATCCAAATGATGCCGGCGATATGTGGGCAGTTGAATTGCAGTCTTTCAATGAGTAGCTCTTTATTTAGAAAAAAGAAACGATTCAATCGACTTTTGGGAATACGCAGTCACTTAGTATGATAGAGCTGACGACGGTAGATCGATGTTCAATCTCGATGCGTTAGTTAAGTTAAGTCGTTCTGGTTCACATCGTTAGTCATTAATTATAATGATGTCATGAAAACTTAAGTCGTCTTTATAGTGCATGGAGGTGTTGAGATAAGTTAACATTTAGAAGAGCAGCGAATGGCACCCGAAAAATCGTGAGTCTTGTACGATCATGAAATCTCGCCTCAAAGTCTCGCGTCTGTTTTTGTGGCCGATAGTCTCTTTGAAAGGTGGCTAGAGCAGCTTGAAGCCAACGCCATAAGCGACAAAAGTCAGTCCGCGGGCCTTAGCTTAAATAGAATCCGACATAATGCTATGAATAATACTACATTAAGTTATAATAAATGAATAATTATGATGTTTGTCTTTCATCTTCAGCACTCGTGAAAAGCATATTTTGGCTAAAAATGAAAAATTTGGATCCACCCATGTGCCTCATCATTTGACATAAACTAACGCATTTTCATTTTTTTTTCCTTTATTTATTTAGTAGTTGGGTGCCAAAGGCTATGTCGTAGATAAATTCAAATTGAATGTGAATCAAAATAATTCATGACCAAAATAATAATGAACAAATAAACAAATATGTAACAGATACGACGTCAATCTGCAGTTCATATCTATTTTAAACTTTATTAATTTGTTAGTATCTTATTGCGTATTTTTCATGCTTCGTGTCAAGAAAGTGGTATATATCTAAGAGTAATAAATGTCAAAAGAAATCTGGATGCATATGAACGGAATACTAACGATAAAAAGTGGTTCGAATTATATTCTGCAATGAATGTCCTGAGTCAGTATATCAGATCCAGCGCATCGTTATGAATGCTGAATATTCTACTGTCCCGTTCATCAGGAAAAATTATTTCTAAGATGAATGATGATAAAAAAAATCGATACAGAAATGACTTAGAGAAATATGTATACATGAATGAAATTAAAGATAATTTGTCTCGCGCCACTTCTTGTTTAGCTTTATGAATTATTACATACATAAATCTTTGGAATAGCAACTTACGTGACATTAGCTCGTTGTGTCTGTCGGGGGAGTATTGCAACTTATCGTCGATATAAAAACCAGGGGTGGGGAGGGAAATATAACAGCAGATGCGTATTTCAGGATCTTAAAAATAATGCTCATGCGGTCTTTCAGAGTTTTCCTTTCCTCTACTTTCGAAGTATTTTGCGGAACAATTTCCGGTCTTGCATGCACACAAGGAAGTTTAAGATTCAAAGTAGCTCTATTTTTAATTTTCTTTTTAGCCACAAGTAATGTGACATTTTCAAGGTGATTTAGTTTTACCAACTGAGTTGATAAAGTAAATTGGCCGTCGTAAGGAGTTAAAAGTCTGACGTTTCGAGCGTTGACCCTTCGTCAGAGCGATTGAAATCCAACTCCGTTGATAATTCTTAATTACCCTGTTCTACTCTCCGACCGACGCAGCACCACAGTTTCTTTAGAAACTTACCCCTTTTAAAATTTTTCATCCGTAAAGAAACTTTGCTAACTAAGGAGCTTTTTATAATGAAGCAAGCCTCCAGTCCTCCCACGTATAGCTGGATTATTATTACCTTTTTCCATTTTATTTATTTTTGGTGGCACTTAGAGACTGAACCTGGACCGTAATCATAGTTTACACAACTGTATTTTAGCAGAATGACATTTAAAATGGTTCAATCGTTTTATGAAAAAAGGTTATTTGCCTTTCTGAGGATTTAATTAAGGTCCTGAAAGCTTCACCTGCGCTTTTGAGCAATCCAATCAATAACTATGAATTAGGCCTTTTTTCTTTTAATAACAGCATCTTCTTATTTCCAGAGATGTGTTCTGTGTCGGGATCTAAACCTATTATCCAAAGTACAGACAAATAATTTTCTTGTCGATCAGTCTGAATTTTACTCCAAAAGATGAACGACGAAATCTTCAAATTAAAAGGCAGAGGTATTTCAACTTTTTCTCATGTTGTTGTTCATCTAGGCTATATGGATAAATGAAGGTTTAATCGTTTATCTTGCGATTAACTGCAACTGATAAATCGACTTTACATCGTGAGACAAAACGATCAACCGTTTAATAATTGTTTCCCGCAAATTATTTTGCTAATTTTTTTAACGAAAACGATTGCACCGTATGAAATAATTTAACTTTGTCATGTTTCTTGAAAAAGATGACCGGTGTAGCTGTCATATCTGGTTACCACGACGACTGTGTTATCTTCTCAATTGTGTGATGTAAATGAAAAAAAGGCGTGTATATTGCATACGTTGAAGAAGTCGTGCCTTTGAAGCAAGACAATTTATATTATTCTAACATCTATATATGTATTTTTGTTGGCGTTTTCTTAATTCTGACTTCAGTAATTATGTATTCGTAGAATAGAAAGGAATTTACAAGTAAAGTAGAAAGCAGATGGTTAAAAACGGCAGCGCGCACATTTTATGCCAGGACTGCGTGAATTGTGACGAGGGCGAATAATTGTGAGACAATTGAGAACTACTCCATTTCTTAATGAACATGGACAACAAATACATCAAAACATCATGTTACCACTTCCTTGAATGCGTTGGTAAGGTTTTAGTGCGGTTGGCTTGAACGAAGGAAAAGTTGGCCGCTGCAAGGATAACATTTCAATTTATGGATAGTTAAAGACTTCTAGAAAAGTGTTTCTAAACATTCATTTAAATTATTTTGCTATTCTAATATTCAAATTCCCTTGATTAAATGACGTTTCAGTTAAAATGCAACATAAACGTCCAGATGTCATTAATTTGCATGAAAATCAATTTTGTGCTTCAAGCCATAAACAAATAACAGCTCTATAAAAGCCTGACTGCAGACGTAAAAACAACAAGGTAAGCTAAATTCATTCTTTTACAGGAGAAAGCTCTTTCAGAATCAGCTAACAGCAATCTTGCACTGATCTCAAAGATATTCATAATATATACGCACAATACGGAAATAATATTTTGGTTGCTTTTAGATAACTCGCTGATCTCAACACATTTATTGGTTCGACTGAAGGCGAAGGGACAACAAGTTAACCTCAAAACAAATGGATGATTTCCATAAATTTACGGCAGTTCTGTTGCTGGTCTCCTCGTTAGGTGAGTGTGGATTCTGTTGTGAAGATTATTACTTTTTCTTTTCGAAAATTTTTTCTCGCCATAGGGATCAAGGACTCTTTTAACTCTCATATTCGTTGTATCTACATATCCTAATAAATTAGACGTAGCAGAACATTTCGGATGAGAATTAATAACTTAAACCATCGGAAAATGCGGCCAAAAGTCGATTGAGTTTTAAATTTTTTTTCAGTGTTTCTTTTCCGAGTTTTTCCCAAATTACTCGCGCATTTATTCAGTTTTTTCAACCATCTGCTCACTGACCTAAGCAAAACTGAAAACGTGTTAAACGCGCTCTGATCGGTTTGAAGAGCGTGAATTTCTTGGGTTATTTTTTGTCGGACGAATTCTTTTATTGAAGACATTCTGATAGATTCTTCCCAAAAAATCACCTTTGATATGGTTTCCCTGAGTCAGGGCATAAATTTTTTTGGGCGAGACAACTCCCGCGCAAAACGGTTGCATCTACCAGACAGACTACTTAATAAACATTTTGCTTTGAAAACCTTAAAGATTGTGCGAGGTAATTTGCGCATGTAAGAGGAACTGTAACGAAGTGCAATGTAGGCAGATACATGTAATTTGGATTGTAAGGGAACAACATGCAATCAGACTTGCAACGTAAATGTAAATTTTTGTTTTTCGAAATGCAGCTCGAGGAAATGTCTCCAAATTTGCAATGCTAAAAATTTTTGATTTGGTGACAATACGTTTGGAGCAAGCGTAACTTCTAATCAGACTTGCAATGACAGAATTGGTACTTGCTGTCAGACATGCAGCGACTAATGTAAACATAATCGCATGTAGGTGTAAACATAATTGCATCCAAAAAGAACCTCTGTGCATTTACCCTTGTCAGAATAACTTTGACCGCTCCAATGCATCCAAAGTGGCACAGCTCTACCTATTAACATCAAAAGGTATTGTATTTCTAGCCACAAATATCAAAGCTACTATGACTCACATATACGGTGAGAAATTTGGTATTCTCATTCTAAAGTTAGCAAATCAAAGATGACTATTTTAAGTCATGCTTTTCAGGTATGTTTAGGAAAACCACATAGCGCAATGGGAGAAAATTTATTAATGCGATAAAGATCCTTTTGATTTGCTTCTCCTTTTTGAAATGATGTGTTGTCACGGTCTATCAAGCTCGAAGCTTCGAAGAAAGCTGACTTTCATCTCCTCCTTGCAACTTGTCTTTTTAAACATCTCATGAAAATGACATTTTCTTGCTGATAACTCCTTCGCTTTTGTTATCGGATAATTGAGCAGCGAATAAAGGGGATAGGTTTCTAAAGAAACTAAGGTGCTGCTTTGGTTGAGAGTACTGCAAGATAGTTTGGTTCTATCAAGTGAGTTGATAATGCAAAGACGATGTCCTCTCTTCTCTAGAGCAAATAGTGTATTGCAGTTTTCTGAAGAAGATACCGGTTGATCACTTCTTGGTTTGAAAGTGTTCCATTGCCTCTCTTCTAAGCAAAGTTCTGACCTTATAACGATACGTAAAGATAAGAATGATTCAAGTCTATGATGAGCTTATTTTCCGGCTATATTTCAAGTACAAACAGCGACTACATCACCACAACTTCCTACAAGATCACAGCAGACTTCAAAAACAGAAGAATTGGTAGGTATTGCTTAAACATACCCTAGTGACATGCACAGAAAGTATCACACTAGTGACTGTAACATGCAATTCATCTTCAAATATGATAATTTTTATAATATGTCGTTTTTAATTTATCATAATGATCATCAAAATCATCGTCATGATCGCTATCTTTTTTATAATTATTATTCTAGTATTTTATTTTTTTCACTATTATTTCTGCTTAGGGATGATTTTGCTCTGTATTATCTGGTTTTCTTTCTGTTTGTTTGTTTTTTTTTCCGTTGGTTTGTTTGGTTCTTGTTTGTTGTTTTGTTTGTTGTTTTATTTGTTTCTTTGCTTGTTTTTTTTCATATTCTTTCAAGAATTTAAAACAGTGAGTTGGATGTGTCGAGATAACTTTAATGGACGAGCATTTAGTATCTGTTTCATACTCTCTCGCACTAATTTGATATGTCATCCTTGCTACAGATAAATAATTTTACCTTGGCATTAAATAAAACAGATATTCAACAAGGTAGCTCTTTGCAGGTATGTTGAAGTTTTGCATTCTATTTATTAAATTTCTTAGAAAAACCTTTTTAATTTTCAACTTTACTTAATCATCATCATTCCTTGTACCTACTGTTGGCTATAATCTATCTGATATTCCTGCTCGCACGCAATAGGTCTAAAGGCGTCACGTAATAGCATATGCCAAAAAAATAGTAATAACAGAAAAGTAATCATCAGCAGTTATCTTAAGGTAATGATAACGAAGAAACACTTTTTTCATTGAATTTCATTCCATCCTTTTGCAGAACGTCGTCGATTTGTTGCGAGATACTCTGGTCAAGTACAAAGATATATCCTTTACAGAAGTTAAAAAAAATGTTATAACCGAGCGGAAACGGATAGAGTTGATATACACAACGGTAGATGCCTTTCAGACCTTTGCTCTGAAGTATGGCTGGTACCACCTCAACGAATCAAAGCCAGTGTTAAGGGGGAAATATGAGAGAATACGTGGTAGGCTTAAGGTTGTTTGTCTGTTTTTTTAATGTTGTTATGTTTTGTAATGGAGAAGAAATTGAACATCCTAAATGACATACGAAAATGAAGTCATAGTGGGACACATAATTTTGATCCTTGATAGCTTGATAGCGTATGATGGAAAACCTCATATGATATACAAAAATGAAGTCATACCAAGATGGAGACTAAGCTTTTTTTTTTTGTTTTTTTCAGCTATTAAAACCTCTTTTAAGTTTTTGGTAACTAATTCGTACCACTATCAGTTTTAAGAGTCTGCTGGTACTACAGACACTCATCATAGGCATAAATAATTGATCTCATAAAAGTAGTGGCGGAATGCATGTGGAAGTTCAGGGATGAACCCTATTACGTATGATAGTTATATCCCAGATTAAATTTAACAAATATTTAATATTATTCTCATTATATTCTATGATATTTCTGTTATGTATTTTAAAACCACACCATTCCTCCATTATAACAGTTGATATTCGGAAGAGTCTACCACGAGATTCGGACGACTTTCACCTCGGTGAATCATTAAATGAAACTGTTAACATCCCATCCAATAACTTTAATAGAAACGGTAGGTATTTGACTTTGATGTGCGAAGAAAAACTTTTACCACGAACTTTAATAAAATAATCTGCATAAATTGGGACGGGGGCAAACTTGACTCTGATCTTGAACTTAGCTAAATGCTTTTGTTTTTGTTGCAGTCGCTATTGTTGTAGTTTTCAAATGAACAGGTTTCTTGAATATTCTATTTAAATCTATGAAGCTTTCCATAGCTTTTTTTTCCATCAGTGAGTGGGGCAGGAGGGAAGCAAAATAGCCCAGAACATAAGTATTTGATCCTTTTACTTGTAAAGTTCAATCACACACTGAAAATAGAACTATATCCCAACAATGTGACGAGTGACATTTTCTAAAGAGTAAATCTTCTCGAAAATTCAAGGAAAATAACGATGGGTTATGTATTGCTGAATGTTTTGGAGCTTTCGAAAAAGTCATCAACATTCTCACGTAATTGTATCTTTTAAAATGTTTTTATTATCTCATCTACCTGGACATGGAGTACGATACACTCGCAGTCCATCTAACTCACGGATACATCTTGAATTGCTTTTCTTTTTTTCCTTTAAGGTTCAGTGATTGTCGGAATCATATTCAAAGGCCTACATGAACTGTTAAGAATGAGAGAATTTAATAATGCAAACTTAAAGAAAAGGAGGTAACATGATCTGTACTTGTATGTTGATTAAGATTAAAAATCATCCATTCAGAAGTCGCGTTTAAAAACTGCCAGATCAGGAATTATATTATGCCTCACATCGTTCTTCTTCATAGTATTCAACGTTTCGTTGTTGCATCTAAGTGACAATTACAATGAAAGAGGCGATGGCGGAAGGAAGAAAAAAGACCCACTGACAATGATTTTCGAGAGATAGTGGTGATGATGATCAGATAAAGAAAATGATAAGTTTTAGCCCTCCATGAATTGCAGCTGAGGAAGACTGGTACTAAACTAACAAAACCGCTCGGGATTGAAAAAGCCGATAAAGGCAACATTCTTTCTTCTGCACTGGCTAGCGTCTACCCTGAGATTTTTTTACAGGTTCATAAGGGATAATCCTATTGATCCGATTGGATTGTTTCTTAAAGCGAGCCCTACTCGATGGTTATGTTTCTTTATCATTCAGGCGTCTTAACAGCTTGGTAATAGCAGTCGCAATGGATCCGAAGCCGACACTTTTGATAAGAAATGCCGTCATGAAGTTTAGAAATCAAAAGGCAAGAAATCTACATAAAATTGAAATTATATGACATGTATGATGAAACATATCAACGACTGAAAAAACGAAAAATGGGTACATGGAAAGAATACTTTACTTTAATATTAATGATTAGATTTACTGAAAGTATTAACTGTTGGGCTGAATGAAACAGTATCTTATTCATTAGTCTCTTGACGCAACCAGGCATTGTGTGTTTTGGAAAGGATTTGATTCCAAACGGTAAGCATGATTATTTTGTGGTAGTCACGCAGTATTTTGTAGTACTAAATTAAAACTTCTGTCCTCGGCAAACGTTTCCATTGTATGACCTAAAACATGTTTAGCGACTGTCCAAAAATATTAAAGTGCCTCAGGCAGTCGATTCACGGCACATCATTTTTCACCTTCATGTGAGAATTTCGTCAATTATATTATCTCACTGTATCTAATTATTTTTGGTTGGTTTTCCCATTTTGTTTCTTTTTTCTTTTTTGGATTATTCTGAAAGACTTTGATATAATGGATGCCTTGGTGGCCATCCTAGATAATGCAATGTTTAGAGTAAGCTATAATACTTAACTTCCTCACCCACTGCCACTACGTTCCTTGGCTCATCTTTCTAATCTTGCATAGTGAATAAGATGCTATCTTTCAAAAGATGGGGGATTTCTAAGGGCTTAGTCGTCGTAAGAACCTAAATGCGCCCCATGATTCTTTCCTTGGTTAAACCCCAGCACATGGGCGACTAAAATGACAGGCTGATGAAATTTGATGACTTCAAGCAGCAGAGCCAAACTTTCAATAAACAGTTAAGGGAAGATGTCATATATTCGTCGCTTCATGTAAAAAGCTAACATGTCGCCTATTTTTAGTATTGATGGGTGGTCAGATGAGGGATGTCACGTATCTAAAAGAAAATCAGAGTACACAGAGTGCAGCTGCAACCATCTGACTCACTTTGCAGTTTTGTTCGACTACACAGCAGAGGTAATGGTGTTTGTCTGTTCATAATCCACAACATTTGTTGCATGATAATCATGGCAAATCACCATGTTACATAACTACCCACTCCTTCCAGATTTGAGGTTAATTTGAATATGTTTGCAGATTTTTCACTGTTATCATATTTATTTAAAGCCGGGAAGAACATTTTTACTAACGGGGCTGTTGTGCTATTTTATATTGTAAGAAAAAAAAAAAATATATATATATACATTTTTTTTAGTATGTCGTCATTAGTTTTATTTTGCTTTCCTTTTGCCTGTTATTACAATGGAAAAATAGACAGAAAAAGATGAGAAGATATTGACGATTCTCACTTACGTGGGACAGATCTTGTCGCTCATTGGAATAATCCTTACTTTAGCTTCTTATGCTCTCCTCACGTAAGTAAAATGTTTTTTCCTTCTGTTATGGAATTATTTTACTACACTTGGTACTCTCCAACTCTGACCTATTTATTTTTATTTTCATTTCTCCTAGTTTAGTTCCTTTCCTTCTCAGTTTTGATAGTATTATACAGTTTCTTACTTGATATAAATGGTATTGATCTATTTTCCTATTTTTGTCTATCAATACAGTCTATGAAGTGAATGAAAGTGATCCTCGCAGTGATGTGCACTACTTAGGCAGTAGTTAAAATAAGGCCTGAAAAAAATTCAGGCCTGTACGGGATTTGAACCCATGACCTCTGCGATACTGGTGCAGCGCTCTACCAACTGAGCCAACAAGCTAACTGAGAGCTGGTCATGATGGTGGTTCTAAATAAACCCGTGAAGTGATGAATAGACGGGTTTATTTAGAACCACCATCATGACCAGCTCCCAGTTGGCTTGTTGGCTCAGTTGGTAGAGAGCTGCACCGATATCGCAGAGGTCATGGGTTCAAATCCCGTACAGGCCTGAATTTTTTTCAGGCCTTATTTTCACTATTGCCTAAGTAGTGCACATCACTGCGAGGATCACTTTCATTCACGTCTTCATCCGCAGTTCAAATATATGACTTTCAGATATTCTTAACCGTCAATACGGTCTATATTTCTCTTCGTTATCACTAGTGATGTGCATCAGCCGCTGTCTCAAGTGAGGTTAAGTCTCGTTGCCTCATTGGGACTTGGCCAGATAATGTTTCTTGCCGGGATAAATGCCACACAGGTTAAGGTAAACGCTTGTTTTTTTTCTTTGTTTTGTTTTTTTTATTGTTTTTGTTTATTGTTTTTTTTTGTTTTTTAAAAAGTACAACTTAAAACAAAGTCAGTAAAATCTTTTTTAGCTATTTGGCCGTGAATTCAAAAGAGGAGTGTTGGCTCTAGTCGCATTTTTGAACAGATTTATGCTTCTTGTGATTATTATTGATCACAGCTGGACAACTATCGGTTTGGACGGAAAGGGGGAGGGAGGGGGCTTGAGAAATTGTCATAAGAAGCAGGTGTTTATGAAGTAACAGATTCATGTTTCATGTTGGCATGATCGAGACTTGATTAATAAAAAATTAACCAGTGGGGAAAATAAAGGCTATATTTGATATAAAATGTCGAAAGCTATTAAAAAAAGCCTTTTAAAAATGAATCCTTCTTGAAAATTTACTCGAAATAGAAATAAAACGGTTACAGTTATAAAAAGCTCAGTCTACTCTTGATTTTCAGGGTATTTGTGTCGCAGTGGCAGCCCTGATGCAGTATTTTCTCATGTCAGCCTTTTGTTGGATGCTTGTCGAAGGAATTTATCTTTACCTGTTTGTTGTCAAAGTTTATAATATAAATGAGAAGATGGCCATGTACCATGCTTTTTCCTGGGGTAGGCTCTTCCACTATTACAGCAATTATTAAAGGCGATATCAAGTTTTCGTTATCAAAATGATATTGATACGTGGTAATCTCATTGTCTTTAAAACTTTCCTTTGCGTTAATTGTAGCTTTTCCAGCTGTTATGGTCAGTATTTCGCTGTTAATTGCTTCAGCGAGGGACGAAATCGGTAGTTTTGTCAGCAAAGAATAGTAAGTATCTGTATGTATCTATTTAAGTTTCATTATTTATTTACTTATTAAGACAATTCAGACCATTTCAGCTTTAGAGCTAGTTTATTTGGGGACTATTTATAAGATAACATGGCCAGATCACCACACCGGGAGCCACGTTCTCTACACTTTGCAACAGTTGTGAGTGAGTTCTGTATCTTTCCCTGCTAACCAGCACTGAGAAAATGCAGGAGACAGGGCCTACGGTTCATCGACCTTATCCTAGAAGACTACAATGTCTAACTATTCGCAGATGTCATAGCAAAGGAAACACATTCTCCTCCCCCTTCTCTCTTCTGTTTCAACTTGTGATGGCTTGATTAAACTTCAAGACTAATATAATTATGTAATTTGTGTCGTGAATAAGCTGCTGGCTCTCCAACGCAAATCATTCTATCTGGATATTTGCTGTTTTTGTGGTGACAGTGGAAGTTGTAAGTAGATCACAATTTTTAAACATAGTTGATAGTCTCATTAAAATTTTCAAAATCCAAAAACTCGCAGCAAGATGTTGTTCATACTTTAACGTTGGGAAGACTTGTATTGATGAAGGATGTATTTGAATTAAAAACAGCGGGACAAAACTGGCCTATAACGGTTCAAAAAGAAAGGCCTGTTTGCTGTGCGGTCTTGGCTAAAAAAAATACACATTCTCTTTATTTGTCTGAATTTAACAGCCGTTGATATCTCAATCATAAATTAGGAAAACGGTAAAGAAAGAAGCACATGAACACAATTGCTTTCCTTGACCGTTGACTGTAAGGGCTTTCGGGAAACAGGCCTATTGACGTGCAGACAACACTCTCCTTGAATCCTACAGTAAAACATCATGCTGCTTACTGGTGAATAAACAATCACTAAATTTTCAAATATAAATATTGCATTCTCTTGTTGTCATTGGTTCACTGAACTCCAGTTATCAGCGCTTATTCCGAGCCACCTTATATGGAAATGCATAAAAACAACTATTCCATTTGCGCTCGTTCGATACCAAATAGGCTGTAGCCTATTACGGGCCAGGCGCCTTGTTGGCTTTCTACCATCTCATATCCAGCGCGTTCATGGAATAATTGTCAAATAACTGGGGCTCAGACTGAGGTCAACAGGTTAGTAGCTGAGTAGTTGTTGGCAATTACATATGAATGTTTAGCCTATTTTAGATATTACTATTTTGTAGCTCAACTTGTTAATTCTGGCCAGAGTTGTAAAAGAAATGTCCGGAACACAGCCAGCTCCAGGAAATCATCAGATAAGGTAAGAGTAAATATGAACGTTAGGAACCGGAAAATGAGAACAATAACATGAACAACAATAAAAACAATAATGACAACAACAAGAACAGCTTGTTTGTTATTTCTTCTTATTTTGTTTTTGTATTGCTATGTTTTTTGTTTTTTATTGTTGTTTGTTTCTTTGTCGTTTCTTTTTTTTTTTTACAGACTCTGCATCAAGACATGCACAGTAATGATTCCCTTGCTGGGTGTCACGTGGTTATTTGGTATCTTTTCGACGTTTCACAAAGCTTTTGCCTATATCTTTACTATCTTCAGCGCAACTCAGGTAAACCATTATTATGTTTTACGAGACACCATTAGGGAGCTTTTTAAATAAGCGAACCTCAAAATCAACAGCCTTATCATTTTTAAGCTGCTCGCATCATAAAGAGGTGCATCTTATTCTTTTTACAGGGATTTCTCATTTTTCTATTGCATTGTGTACGAAACACTCAGGTAAGTACAAGTGGTTTTGTTAAATTAATCTTTTAGCTTGATTTTTATTTCAATTATTGACGATGATTTTATTCAAAGTACAAGTCACAAGAGAGACATGAGGCTCAGTTAAATGAAAAATTAAAATTGACGCTGTAAGACTCGTTATCTTAACACAGTTACCACCTGAAGGTAATGTATATGGAGAAAACCTACGCTGGTTGTTAATGCGATGAAAAGATTAGATGTGAAATTATGGTGCTAAGCACATTTTAAACTCTCAGAGACTACCTTAGCCTTCTTAAGAATTGTCTTCTAATGCGCAAGTCACCCACTGAACCCAAAATTTTCAATCGTCATAAGCAGCCTGGCCGTATAAAGAAGTCGTAACATAGGTCCTTTTTGCCTGAGGGTCCTTTTGTAGTCTAACTTTTAGGTTCAACTTTGGAAGATCATAGCGAGTAATTTTCAGACACCTTATTTCCAGGCTGAGACTAAAAATTTCATGATATCTTTTCCTTTTTGCAGATTAAAGAGCGTTTGAATAGAAAGTTTAACGCCGTATTTCCAGCCAGAAATTGACAGAGATCTGACAATAAATATTCTCAATTTTATAAAGTGATGAACCAAAGGAATGCCTGCATCGCACCATATCTCCCATATATAAACACATCTGTAATCAGCGATGGAAGAGATTGGTAGCAGAAAGTAATGAGGTCAATGGAGTAATCTGCCAGTCCTATAGCTGTTAGGGCCATGTTGTACATGAATACAATTTCATAAAACGTTTTCATAGTTTCAGAACCTTTAATCTGAATTGTGCTTTACAAGAAAGTATGGAGTGAACAAGGACCAATAACTTTATTGCATTCAAGTTAAAATTAAAGGGACGGAATGATGAATTTCAGTCATACATATAGGTTGTCGCTTTAAAGAAACTTTCTCGGCTTTAAAATGTCTTTTTAAAAATCGGGCTCCGCTATAACGCTTTATGCACAAAATAGTTGCTGGAATGCTAGACTAGGAAAACCAGGCTTAAAGGAAATCCGAATAATAACCACATGGCTTCATTGATCGGGTACTTAAGGCGCTAAAGTCGTCAACCAAAATGGGAGCTGGTTGTCATGTAAATTGTACTTATAGAATAGTTATGATGTAGCTACAACTAGTTAAAGCTGACTTACTTTTCTTGTATGTATCTTTGAGAAATTTGCTATACTTAAGATGATAATTCTAAACTTTGAGCAAGTAAACAACTGTACAGATACAAGGACTGATTTGTCTGTCCGCTTGGTTTTTTTACATTCTCTTCTCAGCTTATCGTCATTTTTAACTGATTACAAAAAGAATCGAAATAAGCACAGACAAATAGTCTTTTCCGACCATAAAAGAACGAAAAATGAGCATGCAAATGTTTGCAACCTCTTCTAAGATGACTGCTTGTGACACCTAGCAGCTCCTCAGTCATGAGGTTGTTGCCCACAAGGGGGAGGGGGGGAACTGCCTGATTGTCATGACACACTTATTATTCATAACGAGTAAGGCGGCAAATTTAAAGGCGACCATGCTAAAATTGAAGAAGAATGGGCCAGATTTGCCCTTGCAAACTTTGTGAAACTCGCTCTTCTAAGTTTCAGTGGGCCAAAGGTCCATTTTTTCGCACGGATTTTAAAGTTTGAGGATGAACCTTCGATTTGCTTCAATAAGTAGAATGACAATATATCTGTCAAAAGAAGCAATGTCCACCATGTAAATCCACGCACAATTGCCGCGAATTTTAACACTTTTGATGCATCACCTATCATACCTTGGTTTTTCCAACCGTGTTAATGAGCGATAACGATGGGAGCTCTTCCAAAAGCACTTTGAAACAGTCTGAACGTTCGTAACTTTTTATTTGAGTTCATGAAACATCAATAGAAAAGGTTAGCTACACAAGGGTCTTAACTTGGGTTTGTACATTGATGAGGAACTATCGTGGAGATACCATATTAATCACATTGCAGTATAAGTGTCAAAGATGACAGGTATAATGGCTAAGGAGGGACAATACGCATAGCTTTCAACACTGGATATACCATATAACCTACACATTCCTATTATGAACCTACACATGAAGAAAATACTAAAATCAAAATCAAAGTAAAATATCTGAATTTTTTCCTATTTTCTCCACAGTTTTGTCCCACGTAACCAACTCGTTAAGCCAATGTATCCCTTGTCGGTGAATCCATTAAGGCAGGTCACATTCTGAGGACAGGGATTACTAGAACACGAATTCTGCAGGGATAGATTTATTTCTTGTAGCGTTTTAACATAAAAAAGACCAAAAAAACCAAGAGAATATGCAATCGAGTATTATGAGAATTAACTTCATTCTCATTTCCTCTATTCAGATCCCCATACTTATGTAATCCAGTACATATATTCTTCTTGGGGTTTAAAGTCATCATGATATTGGGTGTGGTCAGAATCACTCAGTTGACAGGCTAATAATCTATGATATGATGGGTTTATTATTATTGTTATTATTATTATCATTATTCTTTGGGGATTGAGAGTGAGGTTGTCGCCATTAATTGAAAGACATTGGTTTGCATTTATTTTCTTCTTTCTATTTTCGAAACATTTAAAAGTTTAAAAAATGAATAGAATAGGAAAGAATCAGAAGGATGCATCCTGCAAGTCTGCGTAAGTTGAAGATAACATGATAGAGTCGATAAAAAAGAAGTCTTTATAATTATTATTTTACAATAAAATACCTTTAAGTTCTTTTAATTGTAAAAAGGTTGCCTAACAATCAATGCAAGACAAATTGTCAGAAGAGGCAAACAGGCCTAGCACACATCCATGTGAACCAAGCAGCGTCAGGCTGGGAATCTATTTAACAAATAGAGAAGCCTTGATTGGGCTCTGTTCTGTTGCAAAATGTATGAGCTCCATGAAATATTTATGAGCCTAAAGAAAATAACTGATCATCAAATCGTCGTTGAACGGTTTTTAGTGATCGTTACAAGTTTTATTTGCAAAAATGTTGTTTGCATGCACCTTGTAAGGCCTACAAAAATCACCAAAGAGCAGAATTTGAATTCATACGCTTTTTTTCTGGTGGATTGGGCTGACAATTTCACAGACTTCTATCTAGCCTTTTTCCGTAGGTGAAATTTCGGAACAAGCGAACCGGAAAGCAACCACAGAAGAACCAAACGAAGGTTTGTTAACATACCAAGCGTCGTAATTTACATTATTATAACGTAAGCAGAGACGAAAGTCCTCACTCGCGCTCTAATCTCTTCCTTCTTGCGTTGCAGTAGAACAGAGCCCACTAAAGGCTTCTCTATTTGTTAAATAGATACCGAGCCTCGCGCTGTTTGGATCACATGAATGTGTGCTATGCCTTGTAGCCTCTTGTGATAATTTGCCTTGCAATGATCGTCAGGAAAAATTTTTACTTTTAAGAAGGAATTTTATTGCAAGAGAGTTATTCAAAGACTTCTTTTGTTATCAACTCAACCATCGGTTTCTTCAACGTGCGCAGATTTACAGGATGCATCCTTTATTTCTTTTTTACTTCATTCATTTTTTGAACTTTTAAATGTTACGTTTATAAAGAAGAAAATTAATGCAAACGAATGTTTTTCAATTGGTTGCGACAATGACTCTCAATCCCCAAATAATAATAATAATAATAATAATAATAATAATAATAATAAACCATCATATCATGGCGTACCAAGGGTACACGGTTGGGCATTACGCGAGGGCTTCAAGTGGGCTAGTAGATGTGAAGCTGCGTAAGCAAATAATTTACATTTCACGTTTTGAGCAGGAAATCAAACTGGTGAGGTTGTGGTTAAACAGTTATTCTCAGTATTTTGCATTTTCTAACCAACTCGCAACAATACCGGCAGAGTTAACGCTTTGTCAACCGGAGGAAATTGTTATAATTCCAGTTCGTGAAGAAAGGGTTTTGAGTGAAAATTGGCTGGAACGAAAGAGACAGAGCGACCAAAGAAAGCAAGAGGTTAAAGGCGTAAAGCGAGTCAAGAAATACGCGCTAGAAAGTTGGAAAGGATGCCGAAAAAAGGCAGAATACGGCGAGAAGAACGCGAAAGAGAACAAGAGAAGCTAAGGCATACGTAAAAAGGGGAATATCTAGCGAAAAGCAACGCGAGAAGGAAATACAAAGAGCTCCAGAAAATAGACTGATAAGAGGTCATCAACAAAGAGAAGCGAACCACAAAGGATCCGAGGAAGAAATGGGGGTAAGTCGTTTCTTATGTAGGTTTACTCTTACGCTAAGATTAAAACCGTTTTTCACCAATTGTCGTTGAGTTCTAGCTTCGGTTTATAATTCAAATCACGTTTCGGTAAAACCTTCCGCCGGCTCATCGCTTTAATAAAATTTCAAAGTGTTCGTATTCTTTAAGTTATTTCTTGTCCCATTGTTTAGAATGTTTAATACACTCGTGGTCCTCGTGGTGTTAAGGGAAAAGAATTTAGCTTAAGGATTATGTTTTCAAATGATAGCGAACGGCGTGAACAAGTTTCTATCGCTCTCTCGTCTGTTAACTATCGCAAGGTTTACTCTAGTCATTTAAAAAAATCGCACTTCATCGAAGATGTGTTCTTTTACCTTAAAAACGAAGTAATGGCCTCTCCCAAAATTGAAATAACATGAGAATGAGTCAGCGATGTTTATGTTTACATTAAGTCTTACGCGGTAAGAAAATTTGAACACCTTGTAAGGAATAGTATGGGGACCAAAATATGGTCGATTTACAACGACAAATATTTCGAAATATGAAAATTTTAAACGTATAATAAATAAAACTTACACATATCCTGTGTCTTCCATCGTAGTTTCTGGCGATTTCTGCCGTTTTAAGCTTGCTATACCATCGCTGTCAGTCAGTGATGGTAAAATGTGTAAAATATTCATATTTCGAAATATTTACCGCTGCAAATCAACCAAATTTTCCAACGGTTCCTCTCGTAACTTAACACCGAGTCACACAACACGTGACGCTTTCATGAATTAATCGTTGGCTTTTTCTCGAGATGTGAGCTTGGGCCACATGTGGTCAAGCATCTGAGAATTGAATTACAGACCGCAAATGTATAGTGCAAACAAACTCACAGGTAAAGTGGAGTTACTCCTACCGCAGGAAGGAGAGTTGTTAGAGTTCTCGTTTTTCGGTGTTCGGTCTTCGTTTTTCGGTCTTTGGTCTTCGGTCTTCGTTTTGCAGACACCCAGTCATTACATTTTGCAAGAAGGATCTGAGGTGTGATCGTGTAATGAAACGGGTTTCTGGCAGTTTGAGCTCAAAAGCACGCTGGTAATTCTTGCTTAAGTTTTTCGAATTCAAGAGCAGTTTTTGAGAGTCCGTTTCTGTAACCTTCCTGCATATTTTCTGTTGAACTTCTCAAGTTACAATCTTGGAATTTCATGAGGGATTATGAACGATAAATTCGTATCGGTACCACGATCTCGGGAAGTTTGTTAACACATCATCAGTTTACAATTCGTGAGCCATTTTTACAACCTGCTTGGATGTTTTCTTTTGAATTAATTGAGTCACACCTTCAGAATTTAATCGGTAATTACGAACGATAAATCCGTATATGTAGAATATGAATGTTTGGGAGAAGTTGTGGTGGTAACAGACCCTGTTTTTTCTAGAATGCGTAGGGTTGATGATTGTAATGTGTATCTTTTAGCTTTCAAACTTTTAACTTTGTATCAATTGCAACTGTTTACCATATCTATTTCTCTGTACCCTAAGCCCTCAGAAGTTGAAGCAGGTTAGTCCATGACCTGACTTCCTTTGTTCGGTATTGTGTGATTATATAATTTTGCTGTGTAAGTAACCACATTGTAATATTAAATGTTATTATTAAGGTTGCTTGAAACACTCTTTCTTGTGTTTTCAATAGTGTATGGTGTTTCTTACCAATGCTCATAACCAAATTAAACATTTATGTAGGGAATTGGTTACAGGGTATGTGACCGTGTAATGCACAAAGCAAAAATATAAGTGCCTTGGCTAATTTTCCCTCTTTGGGCACTATTGTGCAAAGGGATTAATTGCCTGACGCCACGCGACACACCTTTGTCTATTCTTTATTGTTTACAGTGTTAGGTTTCAGTTTTGTTACAGCTCTCGTGGCGTGAACAGTGTTTTGTCAAGTGGCGTTGTTTTTTGTACGTTTATTGATTTCAATGGGTCGAACCAAGCGTTGTCCAGGTTGTAAAATTCCCCAAGCCGAGCACAAGTTCGGGAAATTTGATAAACAGTGTCCCGGGCTGGTGCCAGATGATGAAGAAGAGTTAGCAGATGAAGACGACACCGCCCACCAAGCACAGGACGCTTCTCTGAACGATTCAACCATTCAAGCTACTTTGAATTCTTTGCTCGGTGCGGTTCAGTCGTTAACTACTGGTTTAGCAGAGGTTCAAGCAGATAATAAGAAGCTACGAGCCTTGGTGGAGAAGAAAAAGGCGATGGATGGTCACAACGCGTCCACGCCCCGGCTTTCTGATGGCCATGATGTTGCTCCAGCATCACAACCTGTTTCTGCCGTTACTTTGCCCGAATTACGGGCTATGTCCCGCCTCTCCCGAAAAGCTGATCAACAAGTCGCCCAGCTTGGGTTAGCTGACTCCAGTGCGTCGACGAGTGATTCTGATGGTGACGACAGCGATATGCAAAGTCCTGTTAGTACGAAGGCCAAGATAGCACACGCGCACGGCGGTAAGTCTCTCAAGTCTGGGAAAGAAGCCAAGATAACAAGCACCGTCTTTTATCCCCAGTCATGGCCACATTGTTATCTCAGCATTACTCACGGTCGCCACGAAGTCAAATACGAGGAGCTTAAACTCGAAGAATTCGTTGCCGGTTATGGCCAGATCCTCTTGTCCCCAGATTTATCTGAGGTGGAACGTTCTTCCCGTCTTAAACATCTGGTTTCGCTAATGTATTTTTCCCAGCTTTACGAATGGCAGGCTGTTTTGAGTTTTCACGGCGCAGTTCTGTTAGAGATCGAACGTGGATTGCTCCAATGGGGAGATTCGTTTCCACCTTTAGAAAGCCGTACTTTGTACGGTCATCTCAAGGCAACCAAGCCGTCCGCGAGCGCTTCTTCTTCCGCGAACGTTCCGATTCTGTTTGTCGAGATTACCAAAGACAGACGTACACGTTTGAACAAGATCACTACGGTTTGCTCCTCGGCGAGAGGAAATGGCTCCGTCTCATTTGTGCCAACTGTTGGGTCAAAGGAAGTACACAAGCTTTGCACCCGGAGGGATCGAAGGAGTGCCCTCTTTCCACTAACGGGGCAAAAAACTAGGTTCATTGAGCACCTTCGTTCATCCTACAAATTTTCTTGATGAAGGTGCTCTCTGCAGTGATTATTTCGTTTCTGAGGTTTTTGAACATGACGTTTTAGGTACGAGACTAGATCAATTTCATTATGATAGTGCGAGACTTCATGTTTCTCCTTTCGTTGATGATTCAAGACTTTCGGGTTTTTCGTGTCAGTTTCCGGGAGCACGTTTCTGCCCTTCAAGTTCTTCGTTGAGGCTCAGTTCTCCCTTTCCCAATTTTCTCGACGTGCATCGCTACGTGGCTCTGACTGGTGAGCCGAATTATCGCGTGGCACGGATTCCGGTTTTCTCTGCGTTAAATATCGCTAAGTGGCGTGAACTCCTTCAGCATTATCCGGATAATGTTATTTGCGACTTTCTTGAATACGGCTGGCCTATCGGTTACATGTCTGATACTTTGCCCATTTTTGATCTTCGCACACATCGGGGCGCGTTGACCTTTCCAGACCAAGTTAATGCGTACCTGTCTAAAGAAGTCCAACTTGGCCGCATTGCAGGGCCTTTTGACAAGGCTCCGTTCATGCAGGGGTTTGTGCTCTCCCCTCTCAACACCGTGGAAAAGCGGGATTCCGAGGAGAGAAGGGTTATCGTGGATTTAAGTTGGCCGTCCGGTCATTCAGTAAATGATGGCATTCCTGGTGACTCGTATTTGGGGGCACCACTTTCATTACGCTATCCTACAATCGATGACATTGTGGATGCCGTTGTTACTTTTGGCCGTGGTTGTTAATTGTACAAGTGTGACCTTCGCAAGGCGTACCGCCAGTTCCCAGTGGACCCCAAAGATTATCCTTTTCTGGGATACACTTGGAACAAACAGTTTTATTTCGACACCGTTCTCACGATGGGATTGCGCTCTGCCGCTATGGCGTGCCAACGCTCTACTGCTGCTGTTGCCTGGGTCGCATCACAACAAGGACTCGTGGTGTTTACCTATTTAGACGATTTCATCGGCGTGTCTCCGGCCTTTAACGCACAAACGGATTTTCAGGCCCTTAGCGGTTTATTGTCTTCCCTCGGGTTACAAGAATCTTCAGAAAAAGCATGGCCGCCCTATCCAGTTATGATTTGTTTAGGTGTCGAGTTGAACAGAGACGCATTAACTCTTTCGGTGAGCCCTGGGCGACTCTGCGAACTTGAACAATTGCTTGAGCAATGGATTCACAAACGAACAGCAACGAAGACTGCCCTTCAATCTCTAGTGGGAAAACTGATCTTTATTTCCAAGTGTGTGCGCTAGAGTCGCATTTTTATAGCCCGCATTCTCATTCTTCTACGTAAGGTTCTATTCAATCATCATCAAGTCAACTTGACCGCGGAATTTCGCAAGGATATCGCGTCGTGGCGCCGTTTTCTCAGAGCTTATAATGGCGTCTCAATGATTTCTACAGCACAATGGTCCTCTCCGGGCGAAGTGTTTACTACCGACGCATGTTTGACGGGCTGCGGAGGACTCTGTGGCGACCAATATTTTCATGCAGCTTTTCCGTCGTTCGTTGTTCAACAAACTCTTGACATTAATTGCCTTGAAATGTTGACCATCATTGTCGCCTTGAAATTATGGGGTTTGCGGTGGTCCGGTTTACGTTTAACAGTACGTTGCAATGACGAGGTGGCCGTGACTGTACTCAATACTGCGACGGTGTCGGAACTCTTTCCTAAACTCATGTTTGCGCGAACTTTGTTATCTTGCCGCTATTCACGAATTCGAAATTCGTGCTGTTCACGTTCCTGGTGTCTCAAATTGCTATACAGACATTCTTTCGCGCTGGGACTCGAACAACCTTGCGGGAAGAACTGAATTTTTAGCCCACGCGCAACACGTCAATTTACAAGCTGTACCTGTCCCTGATGATATGTTTCAATTTGACAATGATTTCTTAAAAAGCCTTTTATCGTTTTAGGCTATCCAGAACTTAGGAGGCTTCGACGGGATCTTAAACATTCTCAGCGAGCTTTCCACACACCGCGTCGTGCACCGCCGGTTTCTCCCTCTCTTTTTCTTCGGCTTTCATCGTTTCTTTTGTTGAACGGTAATCCACGCTCGGCTACTTTATTATGCGCCTTTTCGTTTGCCTTTTTCCTTATGGCTCGTCTAGCTAATATCGTGCCGCCATCACTCAGGCAATTTGATCCCCGCCGTCACCTGACTCGGGGTGATGTGGTTTTTACCGCCCATGGGCTTTTTGTTACATTTCGGTGCACAAAACAATTCAATTTGGTGAACGATTGCTTCATATTCCTTTACTTAGTATTCCTGGCAGTCCATTATGTCCTGTCAGCGCATATCGCCGTATGATTGAGTTGATTCCCGCTCACCGCTCCTGCCCGGTTTTTCTTTTACCGGGTCCCTCGGGTGTAGTGCCGCTTACTAAGCGCAGTTTTGTTTCACAGTTTCGTACGTGTCTCTCTCACATCGCTATTCCACATGCCGACCATTACCGCGGTCACTCCTTTCGACGTGGAGCGGCCTCTTGGGCTTTTAGTTGCGGCGTATCCGGCGAGTTATTACAATTGTATGGCGATTGGTCCAGTGACTCTTATAAGCTATATTTAGAGTTTAGCCTTAAATCCAAGCTCGCTCTCGCGACTCAATTACGTTCTGCCATTGTTTCTTTGCCGCTGTAATTTCTTGCACTCGTTCTAGTTATCGTTTTTTCAGTTTGTTTTTGGCCTATTTTGGTGGCAGAGAGGTTTATTTCGCTTCCTTGTTTGCTACTGTTTGGTCCTATTTCATTATTCTAGGATCTAGCTGAATAAACTTCTCTCTTGGCCAAAAACAGATTGTGTTGTTGTTGTGTTGTTGGCGGGGGGAATTGGTTAAAAAATTAGAATAACAGAGTTCTGCAGGCCATATATTACTTTTTATCCTCTTCTGGATATTTACTCAACTGACATAGTCACTATCAATTTCATTCACTCTCACTGTCAACTGAGCTTGTGGAGAGATAATAAGGTCAGTATTTCTTTTATATGAAGAAAGGAAAGTCTGTCCTTTTACCACAGAAAGTTATTTTTGCAGGAACAGATTTCTATTTTCATCTGCATGTGCGTGTGTTTTCATCATTAAAACCAGGATTATGACTACTTTGAATAGATTGACTACGCGCCAAACGGATACAGGCAGTTTTTGTAAAAAAGTTTGCCTAGCTTTTTCATTAGAACACTTTCTTTCTTCTGAATCTTGTTTATCCGGCCTATGCCGAATTCTAGCTTTTTAACCATATTTTCTATTCTTTTGAATATTCTCCTGGTATCAGTTTATATTCATGTAATTAAAACAATTACATGAAATCTTGCAGATGTATGACGCACCATTTTTCCCTCTGATCCTCCTAACATTTTATCATGTGTAGGGATTGGTATTGGCTATTAAATTGTAGTCAAATTAAAGTCTTGTGCACAGCCCATGCATCTAGTGTATGCAATAAAATATTGCTTCCTTCTTAAAACTAGTTGATTAGAATAAAAATGAACTACCAGGCAAACTTATTGCTTTTGACGACGATACTTTCCAGGTTTAAAAAGTCACTTTGCCAGCTAAAATCCTCAGTTCCTTTCCTCTGACAGCCCTACCTCATCAAAACATTGGCAACAGGAGCGATTAGCTAATTAATGGTACAAAGAAGTGAGCCTATTCCCACATACAACCTCCTCAATCCTGTGAGCTTATTCTGGACGTGACGTTTCAAACATGGTGTACATGCCACACATTTTCCAATTCCCTGACTAATCATTTCGTCATAGTGCTTACTAGTTGTGGAAAATGGTTGGGTTGAAATATAATTTAGACTTCCCAGTAGATAGTCAAATGGAAACTTTTTACATATCAATAAAATTTATCGTTGTGTTTCACGTTTACATGTTGCAACAACTCCACCTCCCTGTAAATTCAATTATTCCCAAACATGAGAGAAACCAGTTGAAACTTTTCAACCTCTTTAATATAGCCAATAACATTATCAAATCAACTTCTAAACTAAAGAAAAAACTTGATTGATATTTGGAATTAATTTCTGTGATGTACAAGTGAAATCCAGGTATTATCTCAAGTTTTTTATAAATGCCTGCATGATTGAATCCTAAGTCTTCCTTTAAATCAAACTTTCGCAGCGCAAGAAACATGTCGGGCAAATTTCATATTTTAGTTGCTAAGATTATAGACAGTTGGCTTAAAGACGCCTTTATTATATGCAGTTACCGAATTGAGTAAATGAAAAAATCTAAAAGAAGACAATGTGTACCTCCAGCCAGAGGAAAACAAGAATAGCCAAAAGAAAAAATACGAAAAAATAATAGGTTTAAACACGAGTTGAAAATGACTTGTCTTTTTAATTTTCTACGCTTATTAGAGGTGGTCGAAAAGTTAGGGAAAAACAGTGGAGAGAGCAGTCATACCTGACAACTTTAAAAGAAGATATACTTGTGAAAGATGCCCATACGATTCTGGCGTATCGTTTCACTGACTCACTTTTCTCACCAGTGAGGTCTTAACTCGAAGTAGTTTATCATCATTTCTTTCAATTTTGGCTCATTTTCCTAAACCGAAATTATCAGTCGCGCTCAATAGAATGTAATATCAGCTGATGCTGACATCATACACGACATCTGAGAAAAAAACATTCCTTATCTTCGAAAATTTGATCAAAACATCAGGGACAATAACGAAGGTCCTCAGCTGTTTAAATGAACTACTGACTAACATGCGTGTTGATTGCTTTGCAAGTTGTAAAGAGTCCCTCAGTTCCAGACTCCCTTCCCCCCACCCCCCACCCCCCACCACCCTCGACTGGTCACTAAGCCCCTTGAAGAAACTCTTCGACAGCCGGTGCTGAAGAGTTTTATCACAGTTTTTATTACAATGAAATAAACTAACAAGAGCTCCACTTTTTGGCTTGGCCAAAATCTATAAATTATAACATAATGGATATAGGTATATGTAAAATTGAGTCACAGAACGACATTGTGGCCTCACTATAATATAAAATAATAGATATGTGTAAAACTGAGTTACGAACGACATTGTCTTCTCTCTATAACATATTGTTTTCCATTCTATTATCATTATAAGGAATGTTTAGGTTTGCTTTCTAAATGTCCATAAAGTTTACAAACCTAAAGTCTACGTAGTTCATTTATGGCTTAAGAGAAAATGAGAAGATCAAGATGAAGCTTTGAGATATGCTAGTTGTTCTGATGCTATAATGAAATAGTCTCTTAGGTAGAAGTCTGTTTTCAACACTTCCCTGTGAAGATCAACCTCGACTTAATGGCCAAGTTAAAGAAATATAACGTCCAACGCCCTGATTCACACTCTCAGTCTACTGATTTTTTTTTTTAGTTTGGTAGCTTACGGTTAGTTTACTCTACTGTAACGTTATCGTCACCTGACCATGACCTGCAGAGTTGTAACAACAATCATTCTTTTGGTTGTTTCCAGCATTGAATGATCCACCCCCACCCCCACAGGAATCACTCACGTCTTTACCGCTTCCTCCCCCAGAGTACCCTCCCCCTCCTCCTCCGCCCCCTGACCATCCCCAAGCCCCACCTCCTCCCCCAAACCCACCAGTGGTATCGTTGTGACGGGGTCTCCCACCCACCCCTCCTTGAAGAAATCCCTTACCACCTTCTGCACCCTCTCCAACGGTTCCATGAAAATACGCTCCACTTCTTCCGCTTGAACAAAAGCCGCCACCACCTCCACCTGAGGAAAAAAAATGTTAAATGGAAATTGATTTAAGGATACGGTAGACCTTCGAGGGCCATCTTTTTGGAATTTCCTTTTTTTTTTTTGAAAACTTTGTTATCTGACATATAGTTTCCAAGAAAGATTTACTTAAAATATTTAGAAACACGGGAATTATTTACAAAAATATCTTTGAACTGAATTCGTCAGCGGGCCAAATTCTGAATAGCCAATTATAACATGTCAACATAAACTACTCCCGAAGGGTTTCTAAGGACAAAACATCTTGATCCTCGAATTTCGATCACGTAAACATCTCCCGATTTCGGTTACCCGTTAAGACCTTTGATATACGTCTGCATTTAAGACTAGAATGGGAATAGAGATAGACGAAAAGGAGAAGATTCCTTAGATGAAAGTAAAAAGAGGTCTGGCTGTCTTCATAAGAATTCAAGAAATTCGACGCGGAATGTCGAAACGGATAAAGGCTTGGGGTTTAAGCAATCCTCGCTGTTCGCAATCGATTAGCGACCATTAAGTTTTTCCACGGAGGGCTAAGGCAACTTTTAAGATAAAAATTAAAAATGAAAAGATTTGAAATAGAAATTGCCGTTCAGCTGAATTGAATTATTACTAGTCTTGCATAGAAACCAGAAACGTGTGACTCGATTAAGTTGCTGCCAAAGCCACGAATAGTAAGGAAACACGACAATATATTTTTACCTGAATGAGAGCTATTATCAGCAGTCCGTGCACCATTTCCATTGCTTCCCCCTGCCCATGACTGGTATCCAGGATTCCC
The DNA here is from genome assembly GCF_964200805.1 of Pocillopora damicornis. Taxonomy (NCBI): domain Eukaryota; kingdom Metazoa; phylum Cnidaria; class Anthozoa; order Scleractinia; family Pocilloporidae; genus Pocillopora; species Pocillopora damicornis. The sequence continues at coordinate 11,340,364 of NC_142670.1, forward strand.
TGTTGTTTGTGTGCTGGCGTCACATCCTCCATGTCTTGACTCAACACTTTGTACGCCTCCCCCGCCTCCAGCTACCATCAAAGGTGTATTGGCTCCTCTCACTACAAATGTACCTCCACCACCTCCTGAAGACCACCTCAGCTTGTTTATTCCTCCTTCTTGACCAACAATTATTTTTATGACTTCACCCTTGTTTAGGCGAAATGTTCCGATCATAATTGCTCCTTTTCCTCGGTACTGAGCACTGCTTGGAAATGGATCGTACCCTCCTGCTGCTCCGATCGCTTCTATTCTGTAGTCACCAGTGGACGGCACATTCCATTGTTGAATACCGTTGGACAGTGTAACTTGTCCATCATGATCCTGACCTGTGTAGTGGCTACCCAACATCGTTGGACCATATCTTCCAGTGGCATTTAGATTTGTAAAAACGGCTTGAAATGCTGAAGGATAAAAAAGTCTACTTGAACCATTTTTTCATATCACGCGTTTTTTCATTAAATTGAGAAAGATAAGAATCTCGATGTAATCTATCGCTATTTTTTTTGTTTGTTTGCCTGTTCCTTTTTTATTATTATTATTATTATTATTACTATTATTATTATTATTATTTTTTTAACTCTGAAACTCTTTGAGAACGTAGTAGTAGAAGTAATCAAAAACATGACAGAATCTGTACATTTGGAAATTTGGTTCAACATATTCATGAAAATCTGGCTTTTTCCAAAAGGATACCATGATACAAGCTATTTCAAATTATGGTTTGATCAACTTATACACGAATTGTTGGTTATGAACCTGTGGTGTTGGTTGATGAGAATCCCATCAGTTTCCATATAATTACTGTATAGATGTTGCACTGATTAACAATCAAAACATCTGTCATACTAACTGCAACTAAATCCTGGCTTGCATTGGCATGTGTATGAACCAAATGTGTTGTTGCAACTTGCATTATAATGACAACCGTGGGTGTCACTGATGCACTCGTTTATATCTGAAAAAAGAACAAAATAGTAGGTGATATTAAACTATAATTATCTTCGAATGAAAGAAAACGCTCAAGTAGAAATAACTCTCTTGAATTCCAAAGGGTTTACTACTGAATTAAGCATCACTCAGAGGAATGGCTAACAACTCACATTACCATAGAGGGCCAGGTATAGAAACTGATTAATAGGGAAAGACACAAAGTCCAGCCCATTCCACGGTTACGAGATTTTCGTACTTCAGTCCAATGCTTTCCTGGGCCTTACAAAGAAAATTCCAGAAGAAAACGAAGGCATCCATGGAGTAAGAGGGTTTTTTTCTTTGTTTTGTTTTTTTAAACTATTTTAATTTTTTAAAAAACATTATATAGTAAAAGCTTCCTTTAAAGAAAACCATTCATGGAGCACTGGAGCTGTTACAAAAATGAAACACACTCATTTTACACACGTTATAGAAGTTATTGCAAAAAAAATAATAATAATGAAGAAATAAATACATATAAACAAATTTAGGGAAAGAGAGTTCTCCTAAAGAAACTGATCGTGTGAATTAATTGATTTTTATTCCCAACTGAACGTACACAAGAGGAGAGGACCAAAAAAAATCAGAATAAACTTAAATACCGAAAGCAAAGTTCTTTTTTTACCTTGTTCACATCTTTCTCCCATGAAACCAACTTTACACATTGAGCAAATGTATCCCTTGTCAGTAAACCCATTAATGCAGGTCATATTTTGAGGACAGGGCTTGCTGGAGCACGCATTCTAAAAGGTCAGATTTATTTTCAGGAATATTTTTAGTATCAAAAATTGGTAAATAAACATCATCGGGTAAAATCCATTTTTTCCCGTACCTTTGAAGCCCAATACAAATATCCTTCTCGGGGATTAAGGTCATCAGGATGTTGGGTGTGATCAGAATCACTCAGTTGACAGACCCTTAGGCCGTTCTTGTCGGGTGGACCGATGTTCACTGACACACAGGAATTTTCCATGAGGCATCTATTTTTGCAGTCGCTATAGGGCTTAATTCCCATGGTTAAATAAATTTCTTTAAAAACGTGGCGTTGCAAAGCATGTCCTCCAAAGGATTTCAGAAACATAAGACTTCGGCAACCATGGTCTGCAAGGGATTTGCAAAATAAATGATGACAAGCGTCACTTACTTTTTTTAACAGGAATTTCTTTAAAATTGATGGCATAAACTTCGAGCATATATCACCAAAGCGTCCAAATTACAGACGAAATTAAAAGAATCTGAATGGTCCATAACGATCCTTATACTTGAATAACTAGAATGATTTCTTTGTTAGCCATAAACTGAGACGATTTGTCTTTCTCGATGAGCATAAAAAATGTATGCAGGAAGAGGGAGTTTTTGACAAAAGTAAACAAGCTACTTAATTAACCAAATACAAAATACTCTGTAGAATAGACCCCTAAGTGATTAAAAATTCATTTGAATAAGTGAAGTAAATATCGCTTTTTGGCTGGCATCAATTTTTCTGTAAAAGCTAACAAAATATTCACAATCTCTCTAACAAAGAAAACTAGACTGACAAGAGCTTAATGAAAATATTAATATATATTTTAATAAAATATTTGGATTTCAAGGCTGGCAGAGTAAGATTAGCATTGAAATAAAAGTGAAACACAGACATGAATGTTCAAAAGGTAAGTAGTCTTTCCCCTTAAAGAAATGTGATGTAATATTTCTTTAAACATGCCAAGAAGATCATCTAGTGCAATTCTGAATCAAAGTTGGCTCTTACCTTTGTTTCCTTCCATGAAGCAGTGAGGCCACGCTCCTAACGGAGCACTTAATAACAACAGAGATAAAAATGAAAAACTGTACCCTTCCATCGGTCGCTTAGTGACGCATTATCAAAGTTTGCAAACTCTTAAAAATATCCAGCACTGAAAAATCGGACTTCCAGGCCGTTGGCCGAATGTTTTCGCCTTTTTTTTTTTACCAGAGAATGATAAAGTTAATTTTTAGACTGCGACAGAGCCGTAAAGACGATCAGCGGAGCCAAGCCTTGAGTGGGAAAACCATCAACAACACGTGCCATGTATTCAGACACTTGCTTAGTGTTTAATTTCATCTAAATAATTAATTCGACTGATAACAAAACCTAAAACTTGTCATAACACGTACAAGCGAAAATTCAAATAGTTTGAAGAAACTTTGCAAATGTTGAAAGGCTTAGGTATTCCGTACAAACAGAAAGACACGAAATACCAACAAAAATCTGAGTTTTAAACTGAAGTTTTTGATAGAGATTATAGTTTGGAGAAAAATTATTGCCAATTCTCCTGTAATGAATGCTGAGCTGCGATACAATCATACATTTTTTATTTACCTTCTCATGGTGTTAAATATTTTGCGCGCAGATTCTTTTAAGTTCATCGTTCCTTAAGTATTACATAAGAAGTACTCCAGGTAGATGATTGGCATACAATCGTTTTCAACAAATGCAAACCTTCCGCGGAGAAATCTCAAAAAACCATGGCGTTCTTCCACTATATCCGTTTCAGGTGTCCCGTGGCTTCGGCACTTTAAAATCTCTATGAATGGAATCCCGTCAGGTTTAATTGAAATCTTTGTGTGTTTCCTTGAAACACCTGCTACACAGGAACACAGATATTCCGTGCACAGTCATACAAACATTTGGGATGAAGTAAGAGTCTTTCGTATGTATTCGCTAAAGCTATTGTGGATTTATACTGGGTTTGGATCTTCGCTTTTCTTAGCTTGAAATAATTTCAACTTTAAAGATTTTTTGCGTCTTATACATTTTTAAATGTGTGTTGTTACTATCAGTGTCATTATTCAGTTTTTCTTTTATTGGAAAGCTCTAAAGTAATCCAATCCCAACTAAAAAACATAGGCATGCGTAGCATGCAAGAGTTTATATGTGGCTGGGTGGGTTTGTGTACTAATGTTTTCATTTTTGTCACCGAAAAGAGCATAACTTTCAATCTATCTCTATTGTCTAAATACTTCAAGTTCTGATGAAATGCATTTCTGCCACGCTTACTGTTGTCTCCCCTCTATTTCCCGTTTAAAAGAGAGCGCGTTGCGTGACGAGACCCAATAAAGGTTGCAAACGAGACTATGCTTATCGCCGTTCCTTTAACAGAGAGAAAATCAAAATTTTACGTTTACAGTTCGTAAACTCAAAAACATATTTCTGCGTAATTTTACTACGAAAAGCAAACTGAAACTTTGTTGTACCTCTAATAAACCCTAACCAAAGATATATTGCGATCTCGAATGAGTGAAGATACATTGAATAAGAGGAAAGGATAATATTTCGAAGAGGGCTCCTTGATTGGTTGTTGCCTATCTGGACTCTGTGTGTGAAATGCGTGATAAACTGCAGGTTCTTTTACAATTGAGTTAAGTCCAAGGTAGCTTAAAGGTTAACTGACGCCAAATTTTTCTCCTTTTTTTTTCTGTCCCTATACATTCTTCTTAGGTTGAAGAATCCTAAATGAGCAAATTAACGGTATATTATTTTCTAACAATTTTTTTTGACGCTTAATCGACGGTCATTCTGAAAACGGTCCGATTCAGGTCACGTGATGTGATACGTCACACGTGTGTAAGGCGGTGAAAAGCGTCATGTTAAGGCCTGAAAGTAACAACTTCGTCCCGGCTGTTCAGCTGCTGTCGAAATTTACGAGCGGAAAAAAAATTAAAGTTGTTCCATTCTGTTCTAGGCCATCATTTAGAGACTATGAAATACGAAGGGAGAAATAAAATGACGAAGGCTGAATAATCGAGATGTTACAGATTGCAGGTCTGTATTCAGAGCCACAGCTAATTTACACGCCACGTTTTTTAGTCTATGCCGAAAAGTATTTGACTTTAGAGTTTGTCACTGTCTCCTCAGGCCCATCAATTCAGGAGCGAGCGTGACTAAACGCAAAGTTTTGTCGCGTATCATGGGAGGTCGTCATCTGGTTTCGTAACAGAAACTCTTCTTCCACATTCCAGAATGTACAAGATTTATCCTTTTTTTTATTTTCTTTTAGCGGAGGCTAGTGAGCAGCACAAAGGAAGACTTCCTATTGTTGAAACTTTTTGTTTATTTCTTTCGATGCGTTTCGTCTCTTGCTGAGAGTTCTCCAGGAAATAAATATATACACATATATACATTAACATTGAGCAGCATATATCGCACATTCGTGTGCCTAAGTTTAATTAACTTCCGATGGAATTGAACAATAGCAGAAACATGCTGCAAAAGTGATGTTAAGAGAAACGCCTTGTTATGAGTGCCACACTCAAGCGTTGTTTCTCATTTGCGACCGGAAACATGATGAAATTAATCCTGTCCGAAAGGTTACTCGTTCCAAAAATGTACAAATGTCAGCTGAGTGAACTGTAAACTACTCGCACTGGTTTATCGTAAAATAAGCCGATTAAAAGTACATGTCACGGGAATACCTTGCACCCACCGTTTAAAACGCAGTGCTTTGGTGAAAAAAAAAAAAAAAGAGTCCGCGACAAACTCGTGCTACGGAAATAACAGGCATGTAATGTTTCTCAAATTACGATCTGAACTTAAAAAAAAAAAGAAAGAAAAAAAATATATAAATATGTATGTTTACGCTCAAGTTATCCAAAACTGTACTTCTCTCAATAGAGAGAACAACTTGTATGATTGGTTTCACCAAAAGGAACAGTTATCAGCTCTGTAACTGTCACAAACGGGAGAGAAAACTCAAACTTTAGGCTATTTTACTTTATTTACAATTCTATATGTGCGAATGCTATTTTTTGCTGCATCGTGTTTTAAAGTAAAAGCCGAGAAATCTTCAATCGTTCGCCAAATTCAACACAGGAAAACTTAAAACTGATTCAATCGCGTGTGAACGTGTATAATCCATCCAAATAACCTCCACAAGTGTGTATGTTTATATTTTCAGTCAGTGAAATCTTAGCTTCGGAAGCTGCGTGCACGTAGCATAAAAACACTACGCTCCCATGGTATTCAAGAGTCTGCACATTTGGTTTTCTCTACTTGATCACTCCTACATTTAATAAGCGACTGATTTTCAGTTACTTTATTTACAATCGTAAATGCACTCACCATTCTCGCTTTCTTGATTGAGGCGGCCACGGTGCAAGGGCTCCTGATTCTCTTCTGACTCTTGCGCTCTATTTTAGGTTACCTTCATCCTGGCGGTTCAAATTGCCAGGGCTTACTTTCACAAACTGATTCATAAACCTTTTCATTATGTTCATCTTCCATCGAGGCCTCAAAATCCGAATAATCAGACCCCGAAATAGAACTGCTTTCACTCAAAGTACTATCCGCCATACTTACTTTGGATAGTGTACACACGTGTGTAAGGTTACATGCTATTAAAAAATCGATGCGTTTTCGGCGATGACCCACGAAGCTGCATTTCGGGACAGTTTTCCCGGCGAAAAAAGGCACTAAGAGGCATAGAAAGCACCTTGTATCTGTTTAACGGTGTTACCCAAGGCATTTAGACGGTATTCCGAAAAAGAGACCTGTTAGCCGTCTGTTACCCTTTAAGGCGACTTTAAATCGTATAAAAAAGTCAACGCGGGAGGATATTGCGTGGAAAACTCAATATCACAAGCATCTAGTTCCACGCATCGCGCAGAATTGTGTGGCACATCTGGGATATTTACGGATGCATTGACTCTAAATTTAAAAGACTGAGACGACAAATAGCATGACAGGATAAAGAAAAATGGCTGTAGTAGGCAGAGGTCCCCTTGCGTTTATTTTTTCGCAGTGGAACTATATCAAATATCGAAAGGGTTGCATGGCTCGGCTTTTAAAGAAAAGATTTTCATAATAAAATAACAACCATTTTTGACTCGGTACCATCTTTTTAACCTTTATCAATTTTGCGCTCAACTTACCTACTTGGGGTAAATTTCACTATGGGAAATAGCTTTATGCTAACTTTCAGGACGAATTTCTTCTAAATGAAGATATCAACGCGTTGGGTTGCATATGGATATGTTTTCTTAAAAAGTATCAAGGGCTCATGCAACATATGAAGGGAATCCGATGAATAGAAACAGTATCAAATCCAGCATTTCTGGAACATGCATTTCTCTTTTTGATTCCTCGCCGTCCCAAGGGCCTTTGGGAGTTGAACCGATTCAGTTTGAACCTCGCGCGTGCATATTAATGACTCTAAGCTCCGCCTTTATGAACAAAAGTAATGTTTCGCCTCATTTATTTATTTCTTAAGCACGAAATCAGTAATGGGTGGCGGTCAATTTTTGAAATTTAAAACATGCATGATAATAAGTTTTATATAAAATTAAGAGCAAAAGGACAACGCAAAAAATACGTACGCACGCATGCAAAAAGCACGGGCTAAACGACCAAAGAAAGTTAACGAACGATGAAATTTATCGTTCGCTTACTTAGCGTAATAGAGACTGCGATAAACGAAGGCTAAAATTTTATGGTGCAGTGATTTTTGTTTTAAAAGTATTTAATTGAAAGTAATAAGCGGCGTCATTGCTTGTATAAATTTCGCAACTGTATCTATTGCGTTGAGACCAGTTAACTTAACCTTCTTCATTTACAAAGCATTCGAAAGAAGTTCACCAACAGTCTCTTCGCTGCTAAGTAAATCAAATATGTTCCGCTCAAGAATTGCAGCGAGTTGATCGGGAGCCCTTTCCAGAGCTCATAGTAGCCCCAATCAACCCTGCATTCTTCCGCAAGAATTTTTTGAGTGGGACTGGACAATGCAGTTATAATACATGGTAACATGCAAGTTGTTTTCAGGAAAATGACACTTGATAGAGCAAAATCCAATGTGCAAAATGGAATTCAATTGGTGAAATATTATTCAAGCACACGAAAAATTGCCTAATGTTCATTTAGTGCAATGATTGGATATGTTCTGATTGGACTTTACTTTCTTGGTACGTGGTGAAATGTAAGTTGTTTGTCGTGTGAATTGTAAGTAAAGAGGCGGAAAAAAACATTTGTTGACTTAAAAAATGCATATCCCGATAAATCTCGACCTTAATCGACGAGGCTCTCGCGAAGGCCACCTAACATTAAACTTATCAAATGAGCCCAAAGTTTCTGGTTAATGTCATTCTTTGTGCACAGACCCGTTATCCATGACATCATTTACAAGAAAACAACTCCCAATCGTTGGGATTGGTGCAAGATAGTCAAATGCCATGATATGATTGGTGCAAGATACATAACCTAGTGCGGCGATCTGATTGGTGCGAGCAACATACCATACGCTAACATGGAGGTTTTTTTTTTTCTCGTACAAAAAAAAAAAACAAAAACTTAAAAATGTTGACGAATAAACAGCATCTAGATCGCATTTTGCATTAATTGGCGATAACCTCACAATTAATAACGGAGGCATTGGTTGAAAGAGAGTTCCCTATCAGTGTTTAAGGTTACTTCCCACCTTCAGAGGCCGAGAAAATAGATTTTTCTTATATTTGACGAAATTGAATTCAAACATTCAACCTAACGTTTCGACAAAAAAAAAATTGAAATTTTTAAAAGTACCCGAGTTATTTAGAAAAACTTATTTTAAAATAAAAGTTAATAAATCAGGAAGGTGTCATAATCTCAGACCTGAGCGAATCCCTTGGGGAAATTTTGGCGGTAAACGCTCATGGTGGGGCTCAATTTTCTTGTGATTTCCATATTTTGTTTATATCGCGCACTTTACAAAATTCACACGTGGAAACTCTTAACTTATGAAAATATCTTTGCTCATGTAAAAAAATCAATAGCGGAAGAAATTCCTCGGTGAAAAAATAAGAAAAAATACAGGCCCAAAGAAGAAGAAAGAGTACCATTCTGTCAAGAAAAGAGAAAAAATTCTTTGTTGAAGCGACTGATACTGGTAGAGCTCCACGCTGGCGTCCAGATTTCGAACATAGAATTAGCCGTCAAATCAAAATTGCTAAACATGCTGAGGCGAATCCAGGATTTCGAAAAGGGGGGTTCGAACAAATGGGCTGCCAAAGGCGGACCCATCTGAGGGTGGTCTGGGGGCATGCTCCCCTTGGAAATTTTGAAATTTAAGTCATCGGAAATGCGATTTCCAGCGCTCTGAGGGATGATGGTGGACGATTTAAGAACAAGTCTCTGTAAGAATCAAACATCTTGGGAAATAAAAATTTTCAACCCCCCTTAGAATTTTGCATGTAGTTAGGCAGTCAGGGGGATGCACAAAAATGCCCTTTTTAAAGGTCGCAGCACTCTTGTTGCCATGGTAACAACGGCTGCTTGTTCGAGGCCTGGGGCCTCATTTTCATACAAAAACGTCGCAAAAAAAGAGTGAAATGTTTATTTCTCAATCCCAAGCTGAATACAACATTACAAATTGGCACTTGTACCATGCATAGTGACATCATTCATCTTCACTTTGATCTATTCAATTTTCCCTGGGAGTGAATGTGAACACACCAATAGATTATTCATCTCGGTACAGTCTCGGTCATTTTTGTTGTCGAACAAAACTGAATTTCTCCAAAAGTACACCGACTCTGGAACTGAAACTACCCACCTGGCTGGTCATAATACTCTAGTTTTTAAATATGTACAAATCTCTGCGGGCCTGCCTCCACTCTTTATGGGGGCAATTCGCGGAAAAAGCTTAAAATCAGATATTACATAATTTGGCGATGTTTACATCTAATGGTCTCAACAACAAATGTTTCAGAAAAATGAAACATGCACGATTTTGGAAGAATGACATCTTATGAGCAATATCCCGGAAGAGAAATCTCGCCTCTGGTTATCGAAATGGCTCGTTATCAGCTGATGTTGCTGGAATTGTACATACAATTCGCAACAACAGGTGGATGTTCGGAAAGATGTCGGAATCACAACCCTATTGATAGACAGAAAGTGTAATCCATAAAGTCGTCATTTGTTTACCTAAGGGGAATTTGAACCAAGACAAATTGAACTACTTCGATCTTGTGAGGCAGGTTGAAGCGCTCTGGTTTGTTCGTCTCGGATTGCCATTTTCTCATCCAACGATCATATTCAATTTCGAGAGGTTGTGGACTTGAGAGATCTGACATACACATCTTAGAGACTTCAGCTTTGTCTACATTTGTGTTCGCTATTAATGGCGCTTAGCACAAGATCAAGCAACTGTCCGGCAGTCTTCTGAGTGAAAAAAATTCCCTGTGATGATTAAGCCTGTTTTTTCAATCGTTCATTATATCTGTAAATATTTAAGGTTAACTAAATAGTCGAGGGTTTGATAATTTATATAGATTACCTTGAAGATATTTCTTGTGTGATATAGTCAAGGAATGGAATGAACAGATTGCGGCAGCAATATTCTTTAGGTGTGTCATGGGGTGCATTTACCCTACAATGTTGTCTTGACGCCGTTCTTGGAGCACTTGGTTCCTTTCCCACCTCTGAACTGATCTCCACACTAAATTCGCGACTGGCATGCTTACCTTCCTAAAGACGTATAACAAGGCAGTGGACTGAAAAAGCGATTACTTTCCTGTTGCTTCCCCCTTTTGGACATAACTCGACCACTTCAAATAGATTAATGACTCCTTTGGGAAAAGTAATTCTCAATTGAGGGGGCAGTCGTACAACCACTTCTTAACTAGAAAGTATTCTTTAATACTCTAACTCTTGCAGTTTCAAGAAAGATTTATTGCAACAATTCTCTCACCTAAAGAGTAAATCTTACGCAACATTATCTACTCAGAATAACTCGTAAAAATATAGTGTTGTTCTGTACATAAATAACTTGTACAAATGATATTGTACAGTAATTTACGCAATAGGGCTCGTGTATCTCGACGTTACAATTACTTATAGATATATAATTATTAACTAATCATAGATTATTGCACGCTGAAAAGCCCACTGACAAATGAAGACCGGACCCTAATTTAGTAGTTTCCGAAAATGACCACTTTGGGCACAAGTAGAGTGAATAACGAAGCTGTTATTTTACCAAGTTGACAAATGAAAAAGAAAGCGCTTATATAAAACGAATTTTAGACTAGCACTTTTCTCGAGATCGCAGTTTATCTTCTATCGAATACTTACGAAAGACTCTTACTTCATTTTAAATGTTTGTAAGCCTGTGCACGGAATATCTGTGTTCCCGTGTAGCAGGTGTTTTAAGGAAACACACAAAGATATAAATTAAGCCTGACCGGATTCCATCCATAGAGATCTAACATGCCGAAGCTGCGGAACACCTAAAACGGATATGGTGGGAGAACGCCATGGTTTTTTCAGTTTTCTCCACGGAAGGTTTGTATTGGTTTAAAACGACTGTATGCCAATCGTCTACCCGGAGTACTTCTGAAGGGATACTTAGAGGGAGATGAATTTGAAAGAATGTGCGCGCAAAATATTTAACGCCATGAGAAGGTTAATTAAAAATATATGATTATATTGCAGCTTAGCATTCATTACAGGTGCAATTAGCAGTAATTTCTCCAAACTATAACCTCTATCAAAAACTTAAGCTGAAACTAAGATTTTTGTTGGTATTTCGTGTCTTTCTATTTAGACGGAATACCTCAGCCTTTCAACATTTGCAAAGTTTCATCAAACTATTTGAATTTTCGCGTGTACGTGTCATGACAAGTTTTAGGAGACGTTTTGTTATTGGTCGAATTAATTAATCAGGTGAAATTAAACACTAAGTAGGTGTCTGAATGCATGGCACGCATCATATTCTTCTTGACAGTTTTTCCACTCAGCGCTTAGCTCCGCTGATAGTCTTACGGCTCTGACGCAGGTTAAAAATTAACGTCATCGTTATCTGGCTAAACAAAACGGCGAAAACATTCGGTCGACGGCCGGGAAGTCCAACTTTTCAGCGCTGGATATTTCTAAGACTTCGCAAACGTTGATAATGCGAAAAATTTTCGTGTTTACCTTTGGATGTGAGATCCAAAACTTGTGACTAAGCGACAAATGAAGGGTACAGTTCTTTATTTTTATCTCTGTTGTTGTTATGTGCTCTGTTAGAAGCATGGCTTCACTGCTTCGTGGAAGGAAACAAAGGTAGAGAGTTATACTTTCTTCTCTTCCTTAAAGCTCGGCCAACTTTAATTCAGAATTGCACTAAATAATCTTAGCACAGGGCAGAAATAAATTTCTTATATGTTGAAAGAAATATTATATCAGATTTCTTTAAGGGAAAAGACTACGTACCTTTTGAACATTCCTACCTGTGTTTGACTTTTATTTCAATGCTAACCTTACTCTACCAGCTCTGAAATCCAAATTAACTTGGAATTTTTCCGTAGTTTCTGTTTTTAAAAATTCTAATCGTATCGTTTATAATGTTGCCTGCAATTGAGTCACACCTAAAAGAAGCAGGAATATTAATAAAATTTCACGCCAGTCAATGATTTGGGACAAGTTGCGAAAATTGATCAATTTTCAGCTGTTCCTAAGAAGGTATTATGTTTTCATTTAGCTCTTGTTCCAGTTTTCTTTGTCAGAGAGATATTGAATATTTGTTACTTTTTAAAGAAAAATTGATGCCAACCAAAGAGCCATATTTACTTCACTTTTTGAAACGAATTTTCAATCACTTAGGGGTCTATTCTGCAGATATATTTTGCATTTAGTTATTAGAAATAAGTACCTTGTTTTGCTTAATTCAAGAACTCCCTCTTCTTGTGTACAGTTTTTATACTCATCGAGGAAGACAAATCGTCTCAATTCTTGGCTAACAAAGAAATCATTCTCGCTACTCAAGTATCAGGACCGTTATGTACCATTCGGACTCTTTTAATTTCTTCTGTTATTTGGGCGCTTTGGTAATATATGCTCGAAGTTTATGCCATTAATTTTAAAGAACTTCCTGTTACAAAAAGTCAGGGACACTTTCCATCGTTCATCTTGCAAAATCTGGCAAACTATGGTTGCCAAAGTCTTATGTTTCTGAAATCCATTGTCTTATATAAATGTATTTCGTATTCTGTCGGTTTTCATCGTATATTTATTGTTTTGTAACTCACAGATATGCCACAAAAGTAGCAGACAAAGAATCTCTTGAGTTTTTGTGGCCAACAAAAAGCAATCCCCTACATAAAGTTTCTTTTGATAATAACGTAACCTTTTCCTGGTGTTCAGCGAGTAAACCGGAGCGAAATAGTAGCGCAGAGCAAAAGTAGAGGATAATAAGTATACAAAAGTATCTATAGGCATACAAGAGTCTGCGTGAGGATACAACGGTATCTACACATAGGAGTATCGATTAATCCTTTTCACCCAGTATGCATGTTCTCCATACTGTTTTCTATAAATTTACTAAGGTGCTTACAAGGAGATTTTGCTTAATAATCAAGAGCTTTTGTACTTGCTGATCATTTCCATTATTATGATAACCTCAATACTTGATTCAGGAGTGATATTGTAAGGAGAAAGTCGATGCTAGTCACTCTCAGGGGTTAGAGGGTTAAATTACTAGAATTACCGGGATATCTTTGAGAACACCAGGGTTTACATTACGATACAAGTGAATCTCTTTATTCTTTTCTTTGAATGTCTTTAGTTTGGCATGTTAAACCACTTTATTTCTTGTCAAAAGCTTTGCAAGAAATTTCCAAAAAAATGAAGCTAAGAAAAAACTTATTTTCAAGTTAAAAGTCTCTTGAATTGATTGACTAATCACCTTTGGAAAAGGATTAAATTTTTTCTTTCCTTGACAGACTAATCGGGGTCGAAGTTAAGCCTTGGTCTAAGTTCCTAGGTCTCCATAGCTTGTTGCTTCTCCATCCCTGTCACCAATTTCTTTTTGGATTGCGAGTGCTTTCTCCTGATATTCTCGGGCCTTGTTATATTGACCGATTGATTGTAACACAGTTCCTAGTGATTCGTAACCTGCTGCTTCTGCATCCCTGTCACCAATTTCTATTGTGATAACAAGTGCTTTCTCCTGATATTCTCGTGCCTTGTCGTAATGACCGAGTGACTGAAACACAATTCCTCGGTTTTGGTAGCTTATTACTTCTCCTTCCCTGTCACCAATTTCTGTCCTGATAGCAAGTGCTTTCTCCTGATTTTCTCGGGCTTTTTCATGTTGACCGAGTCATTGGAATAAAGTTCCTAGGTCTCCATAGCTTTTTTCTTCTCCATCCCTATCACCAATTTCTTTTTTGATGGCGAGTGCATTCTTCTGATATTCTCGGGCCTTGTCATATTGACCGAGTGATTGGAAAACCGTTCCTTGAGATCCGTAGCCCGCTGCTTCTGCATCCCTGTCACCAATTTCTGTTGTGATAGCGAGTGCTTTCTCCTGATATTCTCGGGCCTTTTCACATTGACTGAGTGATTGACACACAGTTCCAAGGTTTTAGTAGCTTTTTTCTTCTCCATCCCTGTCACCAATTTCTTTTGTGATCGCAAGTGCTTTCTCCTGATATTCTCGGGCCTTGTCATATTGACTGAGTGATTGAAACACAGTTCCTAGGTTTCAGTAGCTTGTTGCTTCTCTATCCCTGTCGCGAATTTCTATTCTGACGGCGAGTGCTTTCTCCTGATATTCTCGGGCCTTGTCATATTGACCGAGTTATTGGAAAACCGTTCCTAGAGATCCGTAGCCTGCTGCTTCTGCATCCCTTTTACCAATTTCTGTTGGGATAGCGAGTGCTTTCTCCTGATACTCTCGGGCCCTTTTTGTCATATTGACCGAGTAATTGAAACACTGTTCCTAGGTTTTGGTAGCTGTTGCTTCTCCATCCCTGACACCAACTTCTGTTTTGATAGCGAGTGCTTTCTCTTGATATTCTCGGGCCCTGTCATATTGACCGAGTGATTGGAACACAGTTCCTAAGTTTCCGTAGCTTTTTGCTTCTCCTTTCCTGTCACCAATTTCTTTTTTGATAGCGAGTGCTTTTTCCTGATATTTTCTGCTTTTGTCATATTCAGCAAGTGATTGGAACAAAGTTCCTAGGTTTCCGTAGATTGCTGCTTCTCCATACTTGTCACTGATTTCTATTGTGATAGCGAGTGCTTTTTCCTGATATTCTTGGGCCTTGTTATATTGACCGAGTGAATGGAACACAGTTCCAAGGTTCCCGTAGATTGCTGCCTCTTCATCCCTGCCACCAATTTCTTTTTTGATAGCGAGTGCTTTCTCCTGATATTCTCGGGCCTTGTAATATTGACCAAGCGATTGGAACATTACTCCCAGCTTTGCGTAACATAGTGCCTGGCCATGTGTGTTACCCATCATTTTCATGACTTTGATTGCTGATTCGTAAAATTCCGAGGCCTCCGTAAATTTACTTTGTGCGTGAAGTATGTCTGCCAGGTTTAAATTTAGCCATCCTTCTTCAGTGGTGTCATTTGAGTCTATGTATAGGAGGAGTTTCCTGAGGTATTTTTCTGTACTTGTGTAATCCTTTATATAAACGTAAGCACTGATTATTTTCATGTAGATGACTCGGAACGTAACGTTTGCCAAAGAATTATCGATAGCCTGCCCCTGACTGTTTAATATGATCAAACATTCCTTGTATATCTCGATGGCTTGCAACACAGGACCAGTTTTGCTAAGGAACTCGGCGACTACTATACCAATGTAGATAGCCGATATAGGTTCTTTTATGCTGTCCATCTTGACCCTGTTTCTTCTCAGTTTGAAAAACTAAGGAGAAAGTAACAAAAAGTTAAAAACGGATTGTTTGTAGAAAGTCTTTTTAATTTTAAATTGCAAATTTTATCTTACCCTCCCCGCCTTGTAGTCATTTTGTATTCACGCTCGGAGCACGTGATTTCACATTTAGCAAATCACGTCAATGAATTGAAAAACTAAAGTGGAAGTTTCTCGCTTACTTTTGTTGTTTGTCCTAACGGAAATTAGCTCATTGTTTTTGAGCTTGCGTTCGCGCAATTTCTCTAACTCTTTGTTTTTAATTTTTGGAAGATTTAGAGTTTTTATTTTAGCCAAATGTTGTGGTTCATTTAACGAGTTTAACACGTATTTTCTACGGAGTTTGGACTTTAGCTTAGCTTCTTTTCAAAGCGGGGGGGAAGGAGTGAGATTTCTAAATGCTATTAATGTTTTTATTCTTATGATAATTTCTTTTGAAGCTTTCATAACGATATTAGTGTTGTTTCGGTTTCTAAAACAGTCAGCATTGATACAAATTACCTTTTGAAGTTAGAAACGTTCCTTATCCATTTTGATTTTGGCAAAGGGACTCGTATAAGATCTTTCGAAGGAGTTCAACTCTTTCAGGGGAAAAAGAAGAAAAAAAATTCATGATGAAATGTCAGGAATTTATCAAAAATAATATTTTTTGTTTTTTGTCACGCCATCAAACAGAAAGTAAACGTACTGAATCGGCTTAAAGCCAAGAGCCATCGAAAAAAATTATACCAATCGAGCTAAGTCTTTCTCTCGGTATCAATTATTTTCCACTGAATAGGCAATCGCCCGAATTTGGGACAAAAGTTGATTGGGTTCTATTTGAGAGGGCCAATTTTGTACCCTTTCATAGACTGCAAATGTAATGGCCGTAAAGTAAAAAAAAAATTGTTTCCGTTCGCCATGAAAATGATATGTTACTCGTTGCGTTCTGACAAATAATTATTTGATGACTCAGAAGAACAACAATCACTCGATACCAACATTTATATACATTCATGATATCTTCCTAAGAAAGCCATTTTAACATTTAGGAATAGCATTGGAGGTTATGTTGATGACTAGCGAAAAGTTTATCTTCGAGAACTAAGGTTATCGCCCGGCACAATCTTCCGTTAAGTGTTAGAGACAAATTTAATTTTCAAATCGTTTCCAGTTCTGCTGTATTCGTATTAACGGTCTATACATCACGGATCAGTTTAGAATACAAAACCCAATTCCTTAAAATATTATCTGATAGTTTATAAGTTCCTGTTTTCATTGTTTTTGTTAAATATCTTTGATCACAGTTCTCATTTTCCTTTAAGTTATCAAAAATTGGTAACAATAGCTTCACCAACTCAGTCTACACAGGGGGCAACCAAAAGGATCTTAGGTTGCTTGTAACCAGCTCTCCCAGCAGTAATGCTCAGGAAACATTATGGTTTGCTCCTAACTCCTTGTTAGATGCAGCTATAAAACTCTTCTCCGCCCCCTCCTCCAATAAAAAAATAAACCCACCCAAATTATCTATTACTGATGATGAGACTTCCGGCAAATTCCAAGTAATCAGAAATACCTGACATCACAAGGAAAAACCGCTTGTTCTTTGAGGGAAGTTCCGATGCGATTCAGGAAAAAAATCTGTGGAAAAAAGCTATTACTGTTGAAAAAGAATTTTCAAATTCTTGAAAAGCAACAAGCTACGGAAACCTGGGAACTTTGTTCCGATCACTTGGTCGATGTGACAAGGCCCGAGAATATCAGGAGAAAACACTTGATATCAGAATAGAAATTGGCGACAGGGATGGAGAAGCAACAAGCTACGGAAACTTAGGAACTTTGTTCTATTCACTTGGTAAATAAGACAAGGCCCGAGACTCAGGAGAAACAGAATTTTCAACTTTTTGATAATTCGGCTTATCGCCCGTTGTACTACTTTTCAAGTTTAAATCGCTTGCCCGTGTAAAGAGAAGATATAAACTTAAATAGTTGACAGATATTGTACATTCTTAGGAAAATTCCTCTTCGTATAGAGTGATTCAGGTTCATTATTGCCTTTTCCCTCCCCTCCCCAAAGGGGGTATCTTTTCTCACTTATATAAAGCGAGATCCTCTCGATCATGACATCACGTGATTGTTACAATAATTCCGTCGTGTTTAGATTAACACCCTTTAGAGATAAACACAGATAGTAATTTGTTGTCTTTTAAGGGTAAAACACTTATTAACCCATCCGTTCCTCTTATTTTCCAACTTTGTCTTCGATGACGCAAATCACAGTAACTGGAAAATGAACAGCTCATAAAGAGGAAGTCATCGAGCACAAATCGCTTACAGTTTCTAGACAGCCGCTCTAATTCAGTACCGTAAGAAGTCTTGATTGTAATTCTGGGTTAAAAATCCAACGGTTTTTTCAAAGCAATGTATATGAGACCGAGTGTTACCGGCAATTAAAGTGAATTGTTTCATTTTTGCATGCTCGCATCCGTCATCGGTAAAAAAGTTAGATGTACAAAACCGAAATATATATTTTCATTAGATGGCGTCACTTTAAAAGTAGGATAACAAATATCCGTCTCTCCTTATCTTTTCTTCATTAAAAGGAACATAATGAATTTCACTTAAGCTTTTATAATCGACATTCGGAATTCATATTTTTCACATGACGATTGGAATTCTGCGCGAAGTTGGTGCGTTAGTACAAAAAATCCAGGGTGAAATGTCAGAATTTATCAAATTTATTTTACTTTTCATCTCTTGTCACGCCATCAGACTGAAAGTAAACAGACTGAATCGGCCTAAAGCCAAGTCTCATCGAGAAAGATTAGACCAGTCTGGCAAAGTTTTCCAAAGTCTTCCAGAGTTAATTACTTTCACTGAATAGGCGAACGCACAAATTTCGGACAAAAATTGATGGGGTGTAATTTGAGGAGGCTAATTTTTATTCCTAGAGTCAGTCTCATAGACTGCAAATATAATGAGCGTAAAGTGAATAAATATTGTTTCTTTTCGCCATGAAAATGATAACGTACCCATTGCGCTCTGGCAACGGGTTCTTATACCCACCCCACGGGTCTTACACCCACCCCAATTATCCATTACTATTGGAAAGTGGAACTTCCGGTATAAATTCCGAGTAGTCATAAATACCTAACATCAGAAGGAAAAATCACTCGTTCTTTGAAGCAAGTTCCGACGAGATTCAGGAAAACGATCTGTGGAAAAAACCTGACCTATGCAGGAAAGAGCTTTTTCAAGAATTCGAAAATTCTTTTCACTACTTTTCAAGTTTAAATCGGTTGCCCGAATAAAGAGAATATGTAAACTCAAATAGATTACCAATGTTGTACGAGACAGGAGTTCCAATTCATTACCGTAACAAGTCTAGATTGTAATTTAGGGTTAAAAATCCAACGGTAAAAAGTAAGATAACAAATTTTCCTTCTTTGGAAGGAACAAATGAAGAAATGTAAAATGGTTTCCGTATTTACATAGCCTGATGTAAACATGCGGAAGGTTGGGAGAACACGAGATAAGCGTAAGAAACCACGACGCGAAGCGGAGTGGTTTCCAGCTTATCGAGTTCTTTTATAAAATAACTAATGAAAGAGCCTCTTCTGGCAACGAAGGAAAGCGACGTGCTTGTTGTTGTTGTTCATTTGGCTTTCCGGCAAAAAAATTACTATTTGAATTATTTTATAAATGAATTTCACTTAAGCTTTTATAATGGACATTCGGAATTCATATTTTTCCCCATAAAGGTTAGAATTCTGCTTGAGGCTGGAGCGTTAGTAGAATGCCCTTCGGCTAACTCGGAGGATGTCGGAATTTAATATTCTTCCAGTGTCGGCTAAAATACCAGTTAATTCGTCGAATTTAGTCAATGTTTTGTAGGTCTAGGTGGGTTTAAAAACGTTAAACCGACTTTGCCGTTTATGAATTTCTTTCAATTTCTATCGCACATATTAGAATTATCTTCCCCCAAGTCATTTATCACATCATATATAACTGAATGACGTTTGAAGCAGTTTTTAAAACCGATGCTCCAAGCGAAAACGATTTCCTTGGTCCAGGTCAAGGAAAATTAATGGAAGTCAATAATTGCCTTTATAGACAGTACTTACCACAACCTTTAGCCTTCAGTGCTCGGCTTTGAAAATAATTTTGATCATCTCTTTTCCATTTCTGTTTTACTGTCGGTTCCGAAGTCATTCTCTTCTCCAAGCCCGTTGAACGGCCAAACTTAAGCGCCAGTCGAAAGGTTCTTTAAGTATTGTCAATTACTTATTAATTTTGCCCACTTGTGGTGGGCCGATTCACATAGGATCTCTAGTAGACCAAATGCAGGGCAATATTTCATTTGTGGAGCGTTATTCCAATGTATGCACCGAGAGCTTATGAGCCAAGTGAAGAAAACGAATAAACTCGCTCCAAGGACAACTGGAGAAGAATCAAGAAAGTAAATAAATTTGTTTTTTCTCATGTTAATTGTCTTGCAGTAATTTGTCAGGGGAGGAAGCTCTCTCTTCTCTTCTCCTGTAGACAGTCTCCCAGCCTCCGGGTGCTTTTCGAGTGAGCAGTAGCAGAGACCAGAAAATCGGGGTTTTGTTCAACTAACGAGCTCAAAAAGGTTTGATGGTGGATTTTATTAGACCAATACCTCCTGAGTAAGGCTCGCTACGTCGTACAGTCGAAAAGTGATAAACGATCCGAGAAAAACGGGTTTTGCTACGCTACCCCTTCGTCAGCGTGAAAACGAGGTTGTAGAGCGCATGACATTTGTTTATTCCTTTTTTTACACCTCTATCAACATTTGCGGTCCAAATACCGAGTTAGTTCAAAATACTTTCTTCATCGGTTAAATTTTACCATAAAGCGACATCAAGTGACTTATCACGTGACAAGAAAAATCCTTAAGAGACCTTCGAAAATATAAAAGAATCCATGTCTTTTTATATACAAGTATGAAATTTGATTCACGGCCTCTCTTATCACAAACTTTATCGTTTGGATGTCCAAAACGTTCACTTCACCATTTACAGGTATTTTTTTCTGTTTAATGATCGAAGATCAATGCTTCGTCGATTGTATGACAAAACAAGAAAACGAGGCTGATGCTCTAAAATGATGTCTTCTGCTTCTAGTTTAAAATGATAGTTTTAACATTTTCAGACTGTCACTCACTATAGTATAGTGAATCCTTAATTAAGAAATAACATCAAGTCATTAGTATTGCGCAGAACATTATTCATTGCTCAAATAATAGTCGTCCAAAGCTTCCAAAGCACAAATGCCTAGCACTATGTGTGTACCATCTAACCTCATTGCGTCTCCTGTTAACACTCCTCATGAAAATGGGACACTGTTGCAGTTATGACGAACTGCGTGCAACAGACACTATCGCAGCGGAAGTACTTGCTTAAGCGGACGAGTATGGCACTATTGTAACGACAAATATACCACTCGGTCCGTTTCTTTAACTAGCGGCAGAAATCACAGAAGTCAATGAAGAAACCCTCGATGGAAAAAACACAACTCACGCAACATCCACGGTTGTATTCCAGAGACGGCCGTATGGACCAGAACCACCCCCAGTCTAACTGGCAAACCACAATGATGGGAAACTATCGCTACAGGCAGGGTAGAGGATTTACGAGCTAAAAGAGTGCTCTGCATTTGGGAGACGACCTCAAGTCACGTTTTATGTTGGTCAGGTTAAATAAGAGTGGTTTAAAGAAAAAAAATGAGCTGTTTGAGTACGCACATTGCGCTGATGAAGTATGGAAAGTCATGAGGATGTATCCCTCAAGTCTAACAGAATCACTATCTCGAGGGATAATCGGGAATCTGTTAGTTCCTGGATGGAGTGCATTCAACGCATTGCTTTAACCAGAGTTAACAGTAATTAGCATGAATGGCTACTGCCCCTTAGATAGCTCCTCAACGAAGTTCAGTACAATATACACTGTTCTCAAGCACACTCAAGCCATCAGGGATACCATAGGTCAGGAAGATACAGTATTAACATTTTGACTTGCTATCCATGTTAAGGCCAAGCAAATACATAAGTGCATAAAGTGTCTTAAGAACTGGGAGAGCAAATGCGCAATTCGGAAGCTAAAACACTATTATCTGCCATTTATCGAGACGAGTGGAGAGGTTTTTTACTCCAAGTTTCTTTGCCAAAATTTTAATCTGGAGCTGAGGGGAAGTCTAACGGAAAAGTTTAATACTCCGGTTAGAATAGTCGTCATAATATCGAGGGTGAAAATGGTCAACTTGATATTCATTATCTTTGCAATAATGCTGTGTAATTTTGAATTAATTCGAACTATAAACAGCATAATTCCGCTTTTTGTAAGAATATTTTGTGATGCATTTTTCGACTGGCATCCTGTAAGCGGATGCATTTCCTTCATATCATTTGGCGTCTCATTTCCCTATCTATTAAGAGATGGCCCAGAACATATTTGCAAAGAAAAGTACGCAATGCTCTCATTCAATCGACCTGAATGTAGAGCTCAATATTTTGATAAAGATATTTTTAGAGCTTGATTTGGAAAATTAAAATATTTCAGATAAAACAATGAACCGTTCTCGACTAGGAAAAGATGTTGCTATAAATTTCTACGATAAATCTTTTCTTCTGAAAAGGGAGCTTGCTTCTCAACATAAAAGAAAAAATTAACCCTAAACAATAATGACAATACTGAAAAAAAACACTGGTGTCACTGTCAAAATACTGTGGCAGGATATCGTTTTTGATCCCATTTTTCAAGTTCACAGCAAGACTGGTAGAGAGAGTATGTTTTAATTTCTTGTCTTGAAAGGCTTATGGGAAGGATAGCAAAAGCTAGGCATAAGACCGGAAAATTCTTGAACGCCTTTCAATTTTTATTGTTTCAGAGTGAGGTGACATGATACGTGTTCACATAACGTCATTAACTGTCTCATACACACATTCTACCATAACTGTTAAAATTCACTTAAATTAAAGAAAAATTATGTCAATTTAGAGTTCACTGAAATTCCTGCAGCAGCAGCCTGAAAAAGAAAAAAAAAAGGCCATGAGCCCTAAATCTCTCCACTTTCATTTTAGAACGCATTGGGTTGACACACGTTCCTAACCTATCATCCCCTCCAAATAATTTTCTCTCCTTATATCTCTTTTTTAGAGAATTGCTTCTTCTAATAGTCTAACTTTGTTTCCAATAATAGTTATAAGCAATTAAAGTTTTTATTTTCTCTTCTGCAGTTATCCTTACTTTGATGATGCAACTGCAAGGACCAGGTGAGCCAATGTCGGTCTAATTTTATCATATATGTACAAGAATGTATGATTTCTGACTGCTTTCTTCAATACCGAAAAATTGATGTACAGATTACTAAGGGGGATGTTTTTAGGTGGAAAGGAGTCGTAGATTCATCTGGCAACCTTGATAGTGGTATTTCGTGTATATCATTATGAGATCACCATCTGTAATATTTCCTAAATATACACATGACACAGTGGGTAAAACTAGGGCACTTTCAAGAAGGAAAAATGCCAAAATAGAGAGGTGTATTACATGATATCGATCAATCAAATACTCTGTAGATACTAGGAAAAACTATCAAGTTCCAAGACACGTGTTCTTGCTAGTTTAGAATCACTTTTAACTATGATCATCATCATTATTTTCATCATTAGTATTATTATCAATATTATTACGATAATTAAGACTATCACTGTCAATAGCATCATCTTTGCCAATAGTAGGTATTGTTTACATCAATTGCATTGATATTATCATCATTATCATTATGCCCAAATCCTTATTTTGAAAACCGTTTGTACACATTTTCGGAGGAGAGAGAAACATGGGACAAGAACAAGAGACAATTGTCGAAGCCAAGGAGGAAACCTGGTTTCCATAGTAACAGAAGACGAACGGAATTTTATTAAGAAGTCTAATGATACAATTTATCACATTGGTTAAAAAAAAAAAGCTAGCAATTGGACTTGGGTGAGTGGAAGACGACTAAATTTCCCGCAATGGATAAACAACTTGTCTAGATCCGATGGAGAGGTAGCTTCCATTTCTTGGAAGTCTAACGATGAATGTATGCAAGTAAAATTTGGAGCTAGGGATGTAGATTATCTTTATATTTGTGAGTTTCATAAAGGTAATTCAAAACTACAGCTGTCTTTAAAAAATGTATTTGAGGGAAAGAGCATTCTTAAAATGCTAAGACGTAACAAATATATCATTATGGATCCTGCAGGTTTCTCTGATGTTTAGAAAAAAACAGTGGCTTTGTCCTGATTGATATTGGGCCCTTCCCTATTATGCCAGCATTTTGTTTGGCCTACTTTGGCCTAAGGAGCAATTCATAAGGTACTTTTCCACGAAAAGAATTCGTAGGATAACTTAACATTGTCCGCCAATTTATTTAACATTTTTGTTGTCAAAAGAATGATTTTGCTCGCTGTTGATGTTCGAGCACTTTTTAAGAACTTTAGGAAAATGCAATTCTCCAAGCTCTCCACATATGTGCTGTCTCTCCATTATAGTTACACCTTCGAACGCCTTGCAGGTCAGCAGTTAGTTTGCATGGGTTGTACCCAGTCTCTGCTCACGTTATAGCAATGTAAATTACGACGCTTCTCATGTTTATAACCTTCGTTTGGTTCTTCTGTGGCTACTTTCCGATTGGGTTGTTCCGAAATTTCACTAACGAAAAAAAGCTAGAGAGGAGCCTGGGAAATGGTCCAACATAGAACACTAGCCCTAGCTCATCTTTATGCCTTAAACTCTGACAGAGCACACTTTTCCAACCAGTCCCTCCGTTACTGATTGTGAGTTTATCCCCAGTGATTGTAAAATACGAGGTAAATGCTGTTTATCCGTCGATATTTTTATTCGTTGTATACGGCAGAACTCGTAAAAATATTCAGCGATGCTACTCACCAAAACTTCCAATAAAGTATATGAGCTTAATGAAAATATTTATGAGCCTAAAGTAAATATCTGATCACCAAATTGTCGTTGAACGGTTCTTAGTGATCGTAACAATTTTTTATTTGCAAAAAGTTGTTTGCGTGGACCTTGTAAGGTCTGCCAAAATCACCAACAAGCGAGGAGTTTAATCTTTTTTTTTTTTTTTTTAGTGGATTGGAACAATTGATAGTCACATTTCGCAAACATTTGATAGTCGTGTTTTACAAACATTAAACAGGCGTATATTACACTTATTCAACGGTCGCGTTTGTACAAACATTTAACAGTCGCATTTTATGAACATTCAGTAGTCGATTTTCGAATTTTACGAACATTTAACGGTCGCTTGCTACGAACATATAACTGTCGCATTTTACGAACATTAAACGGCCGCTTTTACGAACATTTAATAGTCGCATTTTAGCAAAATTTAATGAGCGATATATTCAACGGTCGCATTTTACGAACATTTAACGGCCGTAATTTTAAGAAGATTTAACAGTCGAATTTTACGAACATTCAATAGTCGCATGTTAGGAACATTTAACGGTAGCTTGCTAAGAACATATAACGGTCGCATTTTACAAACATTAAACGGTCGCTTTTACAAACATTTAACACTCGCATTTTACGAACATTTAACAGTCACATTTTAAGAACATTAAACAGGCGCTTTTTGCCAACATTTAAAGGTCGCATTTTGAGAAAATTTAACATTTGTGTTTTACAACAACTTTAAAGTCGTACATTTTAAGAGCATTTATTCCATTAGGCCATTATTTGACCTTAATTACATAAGGGTTGTTTACTGGTACTGTTTTTTATGGGCCGTTTTATCGTAACAAAACAAATTTAAAGACCGATAAAGCGCAAAAAAACTTTAAAGCTACAATTATTTCAGGCTAGGTGAAATGAAGATACAAATCCGTTATAAATCCACAATAACTTTAGCGAATGCGTACGAAAGACTCTTACCTCATCCAAAATGTTCGTATGCCTGTGCACGGATTGTTTGTGTTCCTTTGTAACAAGTGTTTTAAGGAAACCCACAAAGCTAAAAATTAAGCCTGAAGGGAAACCGCACACAGAGATTTTAACCCAATCAATAAAAACTACAGGATTTTCAACGGATTTGGCCTAATTTAGACTGCATGGCTACGTGCATAATGGATGTGAGCTTGTGGCGTTGTGTGCCAAAACCGCGGGACACCTGAAACGGCTATAGTGGAAGAACGCCATGGTTTTTGAGATTTCTTCGCCGAAATTTTACATTGGTTAAAAACAAGTAAATGCCAATCGTCTTCTTGGAGTACTTCGAAAGGGATACTTGATGAAAGATGAAGTAAACAGAATCTGCCCGCAAAATATATAACACCATGAGAAAGTTGATTAAGCGAGTGATAGCGATTGTTGTTTCATTACATAGTAGGGACTTGAGAAAACACTGCGGTCACGGAAACAAAATATTTCTTGGAAAGGCCACTGCAAACGATTTATTCATTTTACAACCTTGTGTACCTTCCAAAGGTTTCCTGCAAAATAAGAATACACAATCCCATCAAAGACTGGAAATTAAGCGCGCTGAGTGAGCTTCTGTTTTGATTCAAGTTTTTCAGAATTGTTTTGTTTCCGTTAGACAGGGACCGCTGCTTAATCAAAAATGTATGAATTTCATGCAGCTCAGCATTCATTTCAAGTGTAATTGGCAGTAATTTCTCGAAACTTGAATCTTTATCAAAAAATCTTACTTAAAACTCAGATTTTTGTTGTTATTTCGTGCCTTTCTGCTTAAACGGAATAACTCAGCCTCTCAACATTTGTGAAGTTTCATCACACTGTTTGAATTTTCGCGTGTGTTATGACAAGTTTTAGGAGACGTTTTGTTATTGGTCGAATGGATGAATAAGGTTAAATTATACAATAAGTAGGTGTCTGAATGCATGGCACGCATTATACTCCAGTTGGCGGTTTTCTCACTTAAAGCCCAGCTCCGTTGATCTTCTTTACGGATCTGTCGCGGGCTAAAAATTAACATTGTCATTCTCTGGTTAAACAAAACTGTGAAAATATTCGGTCGACGGCCTAGAAGTCCAGTTTTTCAGTGCTGGATATTTCTAAGAGTTGGGAAACATTGATAATGCGTGAAATTTTCGCGCTTGCCTTTGGATGTGAGATCCAAAACTTGTGACTAAGCGATCAATGGAAGGGAACAGTTTTCTAATTTTATCTTTGTTGTTATTATGTGCTCCGTTAGGAGCATGGCTTCACTGCTCCATGGAAGGAAACAAAGGTAGGAAGTTATACTCTCTTCTGTTCCTTAAACCTCAGCCAACTTTGATTCAGAATTGCACTAAATCATCTTTTGGCATAGGGCAGAAATGAAATTCTTAGATGTTTAAAGAAATATTATAGCGTATTTCTTTAAGACGAAAGACTACATACGCTTTGAACATTCATGTCTGTATTGACTTTTATTTCAAGGCTAACCTTAATCTGCCAACTTTGAAGTCCAAATTAATTTGGAATTTTTTCGCAGTTTCTATTTTAAAAAAATTTTTACTTGAATCGTTTATAAGGTCACCTGCAATTTTAGTCGCAACTAAGAGAAGCAGGAGTATTGATAAAACTTTACGCCAGTTAGTGATTTTAGGACAGGTTACGAAAATCGATCAATTTTCAGCTGCTCGCAATGGGGTATTATGCGAAAAAAAAATAAAAAACAGCAATGACAACTTGATGTTGATGTTTTCATTAAGCTCTTGTTTTAATTTTCTCTGTCAGAGAGACATTGAATATTTCGTTTATTTTAAAGAAAAATTAATGCCAACCAAAAAGCGATATTTACTTCACTTTTGAAAACGAATTTTCAATCACTTTGGGATCTATTGTACAGATACATTTTGCATTGAGTTAGTGGAAATAGGTAGCTTGTTGTTGATTCAAAAACTCCCTCTTCCTACATAAATTTTTTTATACCCATCGAGAAAGACAAATTGTGTCAATTCTTGGTTAACAGAGAAATCATTCTAGCCACTCAAGCATCAGGATCGTTATGTAACATTCAGATTCTTTTAATTTCGTCTGTGATTTAGGCGCTTTGGTGATATATGCTCGCAATTCTAGATCTTGTAACTAATTTTAAAAAAATTATGGTTACAAAAAGTCAATGACATTTGTCATCATTTATCTTGCAAATCCCTTGCAGACCATGGTTGCCGAAGTCTTATGTTTCTGAAATCCTTTGGAGGACATGCTTTGCAACGCCACGTTTTTAAAGAAATCTATTTAACTATGGGAATTGAGCCTTATAGCGACTGCAAAAATAGGTGCCTCATGGAAAATTCTTGTGTGTCCGTGAACATTGGTCCACCTGACAAGAATGGCCTTAGGGTCTGTCAACTGAGTGATTCTGATCACATTCAACATCCTGATGACCTTAAACCCCAAGAAGGATATTTGTATTGGGCGTCAAAGGTGCGGGAAAAAATGGATTTTACCTAATGATGTTTATTTATTTATTTTCGATATTAAAAATATTGCTGAAAATAAATCTGTCCTTGTAGAATATGTGCTCCAGCAAGCCTTGTCCTCAAAATATGATCTGCGTTAATGGATTTACCAACAAGAGACACATTTGCTTAATGTGCAAAGCTGGTTTTATGGGAGAAAGATGTGAACAAGGTAAAAAGAGAACTTTGTTTTTCGGTATTTAAGTTAATTCTGATGTTTTTTTTGGTCCTCTCTTCTTGTGTCCGTTCAGTTTTATTAGGAGAATTCACTTTCCATAAATTTGTATATATGTATTTATTTTTTTTTTGTAATTGCTTCTATAACGTGTATAAATAAATGTGTTTCATTTTTGTAACAGCTCCGGTGCTCCATGAATTATTTTTTTTTAAAGAAGCTTTTAAAATATAATTTTTTTCATCATCAAAATGGTTAAAACAAACAAGTGCAGGAATTCTGTAAAAAGAAAAACAAAACAAAGCAAAGCAAAAAAACCCTCTCACTACATGGATGCATTCTTCTCCTCTAGAGCTTTCTTTGTAAAGCCCTAGATAGCAGTGGACTGCAGTACGAAAATCTCGTAACCGTGGAATGGGCTAGACTATGTGTCTTTCCACATTACCCAGTTTCTATACCTGGTCCTCTGTGATAAAGTGAGTTGTTAGCCATTCCCCTTTGGAATTCAAGAGAGTTATTTCTACTTCAGCGTTTTCTTTCATTTGAAGATAATTATGCTTGAGCGTCGTTTACTATATGTTTGTTTGTTTTTTCAGATATAAACGAGTGCATCAGTGATACCGACGGTTGTCATTATAATGCAAGTTGCAACAACACAATTGGCTCTTACATATGCAAATGCAAGCCAGGATTTAGTTGCAGTTAGTATGACAGATGTTTTGATTGTTAATCAGTGCAACGTTTATACAGTACTTGTATGGATTCTGATGGGATTCGCACCAACCAACACCGCCGGTTCATAACCAACAATTCGTGTACGAGTTGATCAAACCATATTTTGAAATAGCTTGCATCATGATATCCTTTTGGAACAAGCCAGATTTTCATGAATATGTTCAACCAAATTTCCAAATGTACAAATTCTGTCATGTTTTCGATTACTACTACTACTACTACTACTACTACTACTACTACTACTACGTTCTTAAAGAGTTTCAGAGTAAAAAATTAATTATAATAATCAAAAAAGGAACAGGCACACAAACAAAAAACAACGATAGATTACATCAAGATTTTACCATTCTTAATAAAATTAAACAACGTGTGATATGAAAAAAGGGTTGAAGTAAACTTTGTTTTTATCTTTCAGCATTCCAAGCCCTCTTTACAAATCTCAATGCCACTGGTAGGTATGGTCCAACGACGCTGGGTAGTCACTACACTGGTCAAGATCATGACGGACAGGTTACATTGTCCGGCGGTATTCAACAGTGGAATGTGCCGTACACTGGTGACTATAGAATAGAAGCGATCGGAGCAGCAGGAGGATACGATCAACTTAACGAAAGTGCTCAATACCGAGGAAGAGGGGCGATTATGGTTGGAACATTTCGCCTAAACAAGGGTGAAGTCATACAAGTAATTGTTGGTCAAGAAGGAGGGATAACCAATCGGAGGTGGTCTTCTGGAGGTGGTGGAGGAACATTTGTTGTGAGAGGAGCCAATACACCTTTGATCATAGCTGGAGGCGGAGGAGGCTTACAAAGTGTTTTTTCAAGACATGTAGGATGTGACGCCAGCACACAAACAACAGGGAATACTGGATACAAATCATGGCCAGGGGGAAGCAATGGACATGGTGCGCAGACTGCTGATGACAGCTCTCATACAGGTAAAATTATATTGTGATGTTTCCTTACTCTTCATGGCCTTAGCAGCAACTTAATCAACTTGTACGTTTCTGGTTTCTATGCAAGATTAGTGCTCATAAGGTGGCAATATCGTTAGTAATCTAGTTTGTGATTGAGCATGAAAAGATAGGTCACAGTTTTCACCCAGTGTCCTTCTAGGCATCAAATACCTTTACATTCCTTAAAGTATCACTTCCTCTGATCTTTCAACATTTTAAAAACCCACAAGAAATTATGAAATTTCGCCTTAACCACAGAATTGAACATTGTTATACATTAAATTATCAAATAGCCTAAGTTGGTATCTTGGGAGTCTTCGGACCAAATGTCATGGCAATCCTAGTAAAGTTTACATACCTTATTAATTCGTTCAGAGGAGGCACATTCAAAAAAAAAAGGATTTAGGTTTTTTTGCTTTCCCGACAATTCACGCGTTTGGGTGACCACATGTCAAGCTACATCAACACCGCAAAAACCCAGAATTCCGACTGCCAATAGAAACACTGTGGCGTCCTGTAGAGACTCTCAGCAAGAACATATTCTGCAGGTTACCACCATTAGTAACCTATGACAGACCTTTAGTTCAATTCAGCTGAATGGCAATTTCGATTTCAAATCTTTTTTTTTTTTAATTTTTAACTTAAAAGCGGCTTGGGCACGTCGCGGCAAAACTTAATGGTTGCTGACCGAGTGCGAGCAGCGAAGATTGCTTAAACCGCAAGCCTTTATGTGTTTCGCCACTCCGCTTTTAATTTCTTCTTATGCAGACAGAAAGACTTCTTTTTACTTTCATCTATGGAATCTTTTCCTTTTCATCTATATTTATTCCCATTCTAGTTTTAAACGCAGACATATTGCAAAGATCTCAACGGAGATGTTTACGTGATCGAAATTCAAGGATCAAGAAGTTTTGCCCTGAGAAAGCCTTTGGGAGTCATTTATGTTTTCATGTTATAATTGGCTATTCGCAATTTGGCCGGCTAGCGAATTCAGTTCAAAAATATGCTTTTTTTAATAACTCGCGTGTGTTTTAATATTTTACGTAAATTTTTCACCGAAACTTTATGTCAAATAACAAGGTTTAGTTTTACATGGAAAAAAAATTCCGAGAAAACTCCGAAAATATTGGCCCTCGAAGGTCTTCCGTATCCTTAGATCAATTTCCATGTATCATTATATTTTTTCCTCAGGTGGAGGTGGTGGCGGCTTTTGTTCAAGTGGAAGAAGTGGAGCGTATTTCAATGGAACCGTGGGGGAGGGTGGAGAGGGTGGTAAGGGATTTCTTCAGGGAGGGGTGGGTGGGAGAACCCGTTACAACGATACCACTGGTGGGTTTGGGGGAGGTGGTGGGGCTTGGGGATGGGCAGGGGGAGGAGGAGGAGGAGGAGGGTACTCTGGGGGAGGTAGTGGTAAAAACCTAGGTAATTCCTGTGGCGGTGGAGGTGGGTCGTTTAATGCTGGAAACAACCAACATAATGATTGTTGTTACAACTCTGCAGGTCATGGTCAGGTGACGATAACGTTACAGTAGAGTAAACTAACCATTTGGTACCAAACTTCAAAAAAAAAAAATCACCAGACTGAGAGGGTGAATCAGGGCGTTGGACGTTATATTTCTTTAACGTGGACATTAGGTCGAGGTTGATCTTCAAAGGGAAGTGTTGAGAACAGACTTCTGCCTAAGAGACTATTTCATAATAACATCAGAACAACTAGCATATCTCAAAGTTTCATCTCGATCTCCTCATTTTCCTTCGATCGTGCATTTTAGTAACAGTATGTCATTATGTTGGTTGACCTTCTCTAATTTGGCTTGTTAACTCAGTTCGAAAAGCATTGCACCGGTATCGCAGAGGTCATGGGTTCAAATCCCACGCAGGCCTGAATTTTTCGGGCCTTACTTTCAGTACTACTTAGGTCGTGTTCATTTCTATGAAAACTGCTTTAATTTTCTTAAAAGGATGTTTTTTTGACAACCATTTTGGGGATTTTAGAATGTCGAAGCCATAAATGAACGAGATAAACTTAAGGTGTGTAAACTTTATCGACATTTAGAAAGCAAAGCTAGATATTCCTGAATATGAATAAACACTGGTGCCAGAGGAATATATTATAGAGAGGCCATAATGTCGTTCTGTCACTCAGTTTTACCCATATCCAATATGTTATACTATAGAGAAGAAATTATGTCGTTCCGTTACCCAATTTTTACTCATATCCATTGTGTTAT
The DNA here is from genome assembly GCF_964200805.1 of Pocillopora damicornis. Lineage (NCBI taxonomy): Eukaryota > Metazoa > Cnidaria > Anthozoa > Scleractinia > Pocilloporidae > Pocillopora > Pocillopora damicornis. The sequence continues at coordinate 11,372,579 of NC_142670.1, forward strand.
ATCATAGAGAGGCAACGATGTTGTTCTGGTACTCAATTTTACCTATATTCATTATGTTATATAATAGAGAGGCAACAATGTCGTTCTGTTACTCAATATTACCTATGTTCATTATGTTATATAATAGAGAGGCATCAGCGTCGTTCTGTTACTCAATTTTACCCATATCCACTATGTTATATTATAGAGAAGCAACAGTGTCATTCTGTTACTCAATTTTACCCATATCCACTATGTTGTATTACAGAGAAGCAACAGCGTTGTTCTGTCACTCAATTTTAACCATATCCACTATATTGTATTATAGAGAGGCAACATTGTTGTTCTGTCACTCAATTTTACCCATATCCACCAGGTTATATTATAGAAAGGCAACAGTGTCGTTCTGTTACTCAATTTTACCCATATCCACTATGTTGTATTATAAAAAGGCAACAGTGTCGTTCTGTTACTCAATTTTATCCATATCCACTATGTTATATTATAGAAAGGCAACAGTGTCGTTCTGTTACTCAATTTTTCCCATATCCACTAAGTTATATAATAGAAAGGCAATAGTGTCGTTCTGTTACTCAATTTTACCCATATCCGCTAGGTTATATTATAGAAAGGCAACACTGTCGTTCTGTTACTTAATTTTTCCCATATTCACGATATATTATAGAGAGGCAACAGTGTTGTTCTGTTACTCAATTTTACCCATATCCACTAGTTTATATTATAGAGATGCAACAGTGTCGTTCTGTTACTCAATTTTACCCATATCCATTTGTTATATTATAGAGAGGCAACAGTGTCGTTCTGTTAGTCAATTTTACCCATATTCACTATGTTATATTATAGAGAGGCAACAATGTCGTTCTGTTACTCAGTTTTACCCATATCCACTATGTTATATTATAGAGAGGCAAAAGTGTTGTTCTGTTACTCAATTTCGCACCTATCCACTATGTTATATTATAGAAAAGGAACAGTGTCATTCTGTTACTCAATTTTACCCACATCCACTATCTTGTATTCATTGCTTCGTTAACGATTATCTACGGGCCAGTCATTAAATGTCACTTAGGGGGAGGGGGGTAGAATTGGGGGGATTAGCTGGTTTTCAGGGAGGAACGGTAGGGGATGTCAGTCGTCACCAACACAGTATAAGGGAGGGCTACAGAAAATTGACTGGCAATTAACTTTTAATGAATGGTGATGGGGCATTCAAAAATTACTGAGCCTTGAAGGAGGATTGGGTAAATTTGATCGGGATGGAGTAAAATCTTTTAACGCTTCCAAGGGGATAAATAATGACAGCCTTTTTTGCACATTTGTTAGTTAAACTAAGCACAACTAAGTCAACCATGGAATTTGAAGTTAGTTTACTTGGAAAATAAAAATAAAAAAAAGATTCTTGGAGATCATGTTGACAAAGAAAGTGCTTTTAATTGGCCGTAAGACACTGTGCTACGTAACCTAGTGAACTGAATTCCTCACACTTGAGAGTGTTTTTGTAAGCGGCTCTCGCGAAAAGCGATTTATGTAATAATTTCGAAGCAACAATGAACTGATACCTTTGATGTTGATTACTTTGGGACTTACCTTCTTAGCGTATCTTGGAAAAAAATGAGGTACATTTTAGAACGTTCTCCTTCGAAGCTTTTATACACAACAAGAAAAAAACTTCTGCGGAAAAAATCTATCAGAACTTGAATTATGGTAAATAAAAAGAATACGAGAACAAAAGGAATAACGTTTATTAAAAAAATAACTGAGAATGTAGGAAATAATACATGTAGGAAAGTGGTGTCAAAAGATAGAGATAACCGATGGAAGAAAACAGGAAAAAAAAAGTCATAAGTTATTTTAACTATGCAGCAAAACAATATACTATCAGTGTCCTTGAGACGAGAAGTAAACATACCCTTCCTTTAACTAAGCAGCGCGATTTTATTCGGTGGATTCTTGTCAAATATTTCTCTAACATCAGAAAAGCTCCTTTTTGGCCGAGTTTTAAAGACATGGAACTTTGGCTCTATATTTTTTTCGTCTTCCTGGTTTTTGTTCTTGAAAAAGTATTATCCTAAATGGATGGTAAGATTCTGTTATTGCTATGAGAAATTAGATTTAGTAAATCATCCTAGTCAACAAGTAAGTAAGATGTTTCGCGATTATCATTGTAAGATTATTGATCTTCGAGTTGATATTCTATTCCATCTTTCAATTTTTAGCAAAGATTTAAAACTTTAAGAGCGTTTTCTAGGGCTCTTTGTAACATCCTCATTGAAACTGTGTGTTCCTAACAAACAAACTTATTATATAAAAATACAAAATATGTTTGGTACAGTTCAATACCAAACAGTTAACAACCTGTCAAATAGGTAAGGACAAAATAAATATTAAAAGTGCCGGCGAAGTGTAATGGAAGTCGGACGAGTCAGGGGTAAACTTGGCTCGGATTTTCATCCCATACGGGGAGAATAGTAAGACCCAAGGACCTGAGACGAGTTTTAACAGGGTTGCTCACTTTGTTATCGTGCTGAATTTTTTTCGTACTAAAAAAAGTCATTGTAGTCTCTTCCTAAGTTTGTTATCAACATTATCTCCAGTGGACATATTTTCATGAGGCCTTACGATATCTCCACGGGACACTTTTTGAGAAGGCTTTACTTCGCTAAAATAATTAAGGATCAACATGATCATTACTACCTTTTAGTTCTTACTTTCGTCTCCATAAAGAATTTTATAGGAAAAACTCGCGAATAATCTGATGTAAAACTCTAAGGTAAAATTAAACTCCAACTTAAAAAGCAGTCTCACAATCTGACAAGTAAAAGTGAAATCCAAAAACATACTGCGAAAAAAAAAAAGAACACACAAAAAGCAAAACAAAACTGCAAAAAAAAAGTTCAAAAAGCAAAAACAAGACATTCAACTAAAAAAAATAGGATGACTGGTTTTATGTCTGATTAAAAAAAACTAAGAAATCATCAGAGAAAGTGAATATTATAATGACTTTATCATTGTTAAATAAGCTAAGAAATGAATCAACGTATGTTTATTAAAATGCGATATCACTTTTTCTATCAAGTTTTCTTTTTAGCCTCCCAAGCAGTCAACTCATGGATGACAAGAAAAAAATGTTAAGAATTTTATTGAAAAATTTGGGTTGATGATCTTGAGAGTCACGTAGTTTTACATTCCGGGAATGCGAGGGACTCCGGAGGGACTACGACGGCAACATAGTTAGTTCCCCTTCCAACCAATATGGGCTGAACACTTAGAGGATGCAATCAGTGATGTTGATAGCGTAATGTTTTTGATAGAAATAGTAGAGATGGTTAGCCTGTTTGGTGGTTGCCCACTAATCAGGGGATTTACTCATCAGTGGGCGACCACGTAACAGGCTTGTAGGGATGAACTTATAGTTTCGAGTATTTGTCTTTTTCTTTCCACAATATATACATAGCTCTACTCCTATGTTTTAACAACCAGAAAATAAGAGGACATTCACAAATACAGCCAACCAGCAACTCGACAAGAAAATTCACGGAAAATATTGGCGGGAGCATAGAGGCAAACGGACGACCAAACGAACAAGAAAATTCTGAGAAAAGTAGATAATGTATTGCAATTTTTACCTTTCGCTGAAGCCTCTCCAAAACATGCAATTCTTCACCCTTTCTTCTATCTGAAAATGAAATCATCGCGGTGAGATGAAATAAAACAGCGCATTCCAAAAAAATCTTTCTTTACTTTCATGTTGCTTAATCTTGCTTACCTTTATGTTTTTGAACTTTAAGACGACATTTCCCAGCAATTTTTTTTGGTTTAGGTTCCATTGCTACCATTATTATTTTGTTACCCAAATATCTGTGTACAAAATGATTTTGAAAATGAACCAGATGGAGACACAAATATGGTGGTTTAAAAGAATGGTAGCGGTGGTGACGATACCAAACTATTTGCACATTCCAGCCGATATTCTCTACGTAGGGAAGATAACGCCAGTCGATGCTATCCAGCAGATAAGTGTTCACAAAATGTTTTGCTCCTATCTGCTGGATAGCGAATTATTCAGTGGATAACGTTAATCACCCTTCGAACAACCAGGGCCACGTGTTTTGAACACAAAGAAGACAGAAGAAGTTGGGTTGACTTTTCCGCAGTATGTCTTGCAGATTCTTATATACACACCCAGCCACCACTGATCCTGAAAAAGATAAGTCTATGTATTTCCTCCAGGCTATAAAACAAATAAACCCAATGAGTGCAGGTTTTGCAAGCAAAGCCTGCGAAAACTTGTGAGCTGTCCTCCGTGAGAAATTACGTCAATGCTTTTTAAGAAAAACATATACATTTACCGGTCGCATTTTTACGAACATTTAACGGTCGCATTTTTACGAACATTTAACAGTCGCTTTTTACGAACATTCAATAGTCGCATTTTACGAACATCTAACAGTCACATTTTATGAACATTTAAAAGTCGCATTTTGCGAACATTTAACGGTCGCTTGCTACAAACATATAACAGTCGCATTTTACGAACATCAAACGGTCGCTTTTACGAACATTTAATAGTCGCATTTTACGAAAATCAAATGGTCGCCTTTACGAACATTAAACGGTCGCTTTTACGAACATTTAAAAGTTGTATTTTAAATACATTAAACATTCGCGTTTTAGGACAGATTTAAGGTCGCACATTTTAAGAACATTCCTCATCTTTTATCTGCCTTATATACACAATACAAAAAAATTATTTACAGCGGTTATAGCTAGACCCAGGAACCGGGCTTATGGGAGAGCCACATCTATTACATAAGGCCATTTATTTGACCTTGATTACATAAGAGTTGTTTACTGGTACTGTTTTACATTAGCCGTTTTATCGTAAAATTATATAGCTCTGATACATAGCGCCTTCGGCCCAGATACTGATATTGATCCACTTCCAGTAACAACACAAATTTAAAGACCGATAAAGCGCAAAAGTTAAAAGTTAGAATTATTTCAGGAGAAGTGAAATAACATAACAATCCGGCTCCGTCATAAATCCACAATAACTTTAGCGAATACGTACAAAAGACTCTTATTTCCTCCAAAATGTTTGTATGCCTATGCACGGAATGTCTGTGTTCCTGTGTGGCAGGTGTTTTAAGGAAACCCACAAAGCTAAAAATTAGGCCCAGAGGGAAACCATTCACAGAGATTTTAACCCAATCAATAAAAACTACAGGATTTTAAACGGAATTGGCCTAATTTAGCTAACTGCATTATGGATGTGAGCTTGTAACGTTGTGGGCCGAAGCCGTAGGACACCTGAAACGGCTATAGTGGAAGAACGCCATGGTTTTTTTGGAGATTTCTCCGCGGAATTTTTACATTGGTTAAAGACAACTGAACGCCAATCGTCTTCTTGAAGTACTTCTAAAGGGATACTTGATGAAAGATGAAGTAAACACAACATGCGCGCAAAATATATAACACCATATGAAAGTTGTTCAAGCGCGTGATAGCGATTGCTGTTTCATTAAATAGTAGGGACTTAATTTAGAAAACACGGAAGTCACGGAAGAAAAAATTTATTGGAAATACTATTGCAAATGATGTATTCATTTTAAAACCTTGTGTATTTTCCAAAGGTTTCCCGCAAAATGAGATTACATAATCAATTCAAAGACTGGAAATAAAGCATGCTGAGTGAGCTTCTGTCTTAATTCAAATGTTTCAGAATTGTTTTGTTTCCGTTAGACAGGGACTGCTGCTTAATCAAAAATGTATGATTTTAAAGCAACTCAGCACTCATTTCAATTGTAATGGGCAGTTATTTCTCGCAACTATAATTTCTATTAAAAACTGACTTAAAACTCAGATATTTGTTGTTATTTCGGGTCTTTCCGCGGAATTTTTTCATTGGTTAAAGACAGTTGAATGCCAGTCGTCTTCTTGAAGTACCTCGAAACGGATGCTTAATGAAAGATGAAGTAAACAGAACATGCACGCAAAATAGATAACTCCATATGAAAGTTGATTAAGCGAGTGATAGCGATTGCTATTTCATTAAATAGTAGGGACCTGAGAAAACACGGAAGTCACAGAAACAAAAGATTTATTAGAAATACCATTGAAAATGACGTATTCATTTTAAAACCTTATGTACTTCCCAAAGGTTTCCTGCAAAATGAGATTACATAATCCATTCAAAGACTGGAAGTAAAGCATGCTGAGTGAGCTTCTGTCTTAATTCAAATTTTTCAGAATTGTTTTGTTTCCGTTAGACAGGGACTGCTGCTTAGTCAAAAATATATGATTTTAATGCAACTCAGCATTCATTTCAAGTGTAATCGGCAGTTATTTCTCGCAACTAAAATCTCTATTAAAAACTCTGAGTTAAAACTCAGATATTTGTTATTATTTCGGGCCTTTCTGCCGGAATACCTCAGCCTTTCAACATTTGCGTTTGCTTTGCGTTTGTCATCAAACTGTTTGAATTTTCGCGTGTTGTGACAAGTTTTAGAAGACGTTTTGCTATTGGTCGAATGTAAGAATTAAGTTAAATCATGCAATAAATAGGTGTCTGAATGCATGGCAAGCAGCAGTTTTCTCACCCGAAGCCCAGCTCCGCTGATCTTCTTTACGGATCTGTCGCAGGTTAAAAATTAACATTATCATTCTCTGGTTAACAAAACTGTGAAAATATTCGGTCGACGGCCTGGAAGTCCAATTTTTCAGTGCTGGATATTTCTAAGAGTTGGGAAACATTGATAATGCATGGAATTTAGTGCTTGCCTTTGGATGTGAGATCCAAAACTTGTCACTAAGTGACCAATGGAAAGGAACAATTTTCTATTTTTATCTCTGTTGTTATTGTGTGTTCCGTTACGAGCATGGCTTCACTGCTCCATGGAAGGAAATAAAGGTAGGAAGTTATACTTTTTTCTGTTTTTTAAATCTTAGCTAACTTTGATTCTGTATTGCACTAAATTATCTCTTGGCATAGGGCAGACATAAAATTCTTACCTGTTTAAAGAAATGTTATATCAGATTTCCTTAAGGGGAAAGACTACGTACTTTTTGAGCATTCATCTCTGTGTTTGACTTTTATTTCAATGCTAACCTTACTCTGCCAAATTTGAGGACTAAATTAATTTGGAATTTTTACTTATTTTCTATTTTTAAAAGTTCTAATTGTATCTCTTGTAAGGTCGCCTGCAACTTAGCTATTCAACTAAAAGAAGTAGGTATATTAATAAAAATTCACCCCAGTCAATGATTTTAGGAAAAGTTACGAAACTCGATTAATTTTCAGCTGCTCGAAATTAGGCGAAAAAAAAACGCAATGACAATTTGTTGTTGATATTTTCATTACGCTCTTGTTCCAAATTTCTTTGTCAGAGAGGTATTGAATATTTTGTTAGTTTTAAAGAAAAAATGATGCCAACCAAAGAGCGATATTTACTTCAATTTTTGAAACGAATTTTCAATCACTTAGGGATCTATTTAACAGACATGTATTTCATATATTTAGTGGAAATAAGTAGCTTGTTTTGCTTAATTCAAAAACTCCCTCTTCCTGAATAAATTTTTATACTCATCGAGAAAGACAAATCGTCTCAATTCTTGGTTACCAAAGAAATTACTCAATAGCTAGCTACTCAAGCATCAGGATCGTTATGTACCATTCAGATTCTTTTAATTTCGTCCGTGATTTAGGCATTTTGTTTATATATGCTCGAAATTTATGTCACTAGTTTTAAAGAATTTACTGTTACAAAAAGTTAATGACACTTGTCATCATTTATCTTGCAAATCCCTTGCAGACCATGGTTGCCGAAGTCTTATGTTTCTGAAATCCTTTGGAGGACAAGCTTTTCAACGCCACGTTTTTAAAGAAATCTCTTTAACCATGGGAATTGAGCCTTATAGTGACTGCAAAAATAGGTGCCTCATAGAAAACTCCTGTGTGTCCGTGAACATTGGTCCACCTGACAAGAATGGCCTAAGGGTCTGTCAACTGAGTGATTCTGATCACACCCAACATCCTGATGACCTTAAACCCCAAGAAGGATATTTGTATTGGGCTTCAAAGGTGCGGAAAAAATGGATTTAACCCGGTGATGTTTATTTATTTATTTTTCTTGATAAAAGTGTTACTAAAAATAAATCTGTCCATGTAGAATACATGCTCCAGCAAGCCTTGTCCTCAAAATATGACCTGCGTTAATGGGTTTACCAACAAGAAATACATTTGCTTAATGTGTAAAGTTGGTTTCATGGGAGAAAGATGTGAACAAGGTAAGAAAAGAACTTTGTGTTTGGGTATTTCAGTTTATTCTGAATTTTTTTGGTCCCCTCTTCTTGTGTACGCTCAGGGAAAAAAAATCAATAAATTCACACAATTAGTTTTATTAGGAGAACTCACCTTCCATAAACTTGTTTATTTGTATTTATTTTTTTTTGTAATTGCTTCTATAACGTGTATAAATGAGTGTGTCTCATTTTTGTAACAGCTCCGGTGCTCCATGAATCTTTTTTTTTTAAAAGAAGCTTTTGATATATAATTTTTTTCATCATTAAAATTGTTAAAATAAACAAGTGCACCAATTATGTAAAAAGAAAAACAAACAAAACAAAACAAAAAACCCTCTTACTCCAAGGATGCATTCTTCTCCTCTGGAACGTTTTTTTAAAGCCCTAGAAAGCAGTGGACTACAGTACGAAAATCTCGTAACCGTGGAATGGGCCAGACTTTGTGTCTTTCCACATTACCCAGTTTCTATACCTGGTCCTCTGTGATAATATGAGTTGTTAGAATGCCCCATTGGAATTCAAGAGAGTTATTTCCACTTCAGCGTTGTCTATCATTCGAAGATAATTATGCTGTAACATCAATCACTATTTTGTTCTGTTTGTTTGTTTTTTTCAGATATAAACGAGTGCATCAGGGATACCCACGGTTGTCATTATAATGCAAGTTGCAACAACACAATTGGCTCTTAGACATGCAAATGCAAGCCAGGATTTAGTTGCAGTTAGTATGACAGATCTTTTGATTGTTAATCAGTGCAACGTCCATACAGTAATTATATGGAATCTGATGAGATTCGCATCAACCAACACCACCGGTTCATAACCATAATTCGCGTATAAGTTGATTAAACCATAATTTGAAATAGCTTGCATCGTATCCTTTTGGAAAAAGCTAAATTTTCATGAATATGTTTAACCAAATTTCCAAATGTAAAAGTTCTGCCATGTTTTCTATTACTACCACTACTACTACGTTCTTAAAGAGTTTTAGAGTAAAAAAAATTAAATAATAATAATAAAAAAGAAAAGGAACAGGTAATCAAACAAAAACCAATGATGGATCACATCAATTTTCTTTATTTTTCTCAATTGAATGAAAGAACGTGTGATATCAAAAAATGGTTGAAGTATACTTTTTTTATCCCTCAGAATTCCAAGCCGTTTTTACAAATCTCAATGCCACTGGAAGATATGGTCCAACGACGCTGGGCAGTTACTACACAAGTCAGGACCATGACGGACAAGTTACACTGTCCAGCGGTATTCAACAATGGACTGTGCCGTACACTGGTAACTACAGAATAGAAGCCATCGGAGCAGCAGGAGGATACGATCCAACTCCCAACAGTGCTCAGTACCGAGGAAGAGGAGCAATTATGATCGGAACATTTCGCCTAAACAAGGGTGAAGTCATACAAATAATTGTTGGTCAAGAAGGAGGAATAAACAAGCTGAGGTGGTCCTCTGGAGGTGGTGGAGGTACATTTGTAGTGAGAGGAGCCAATGCACCTTTGATTATAGCTGGAGGCGGGGGAGGTTTACAAAGTGTTAATTCAAGACATGGAGGATGTGACGCCAGCACACAAACAACAGGGAACCCTGGATACCAATCATGGTCAGGGGGAAGCAATGGACATGGTGCACAGACGGCTGGTGATGGCGTTTCAGGTAAAAATATATTGTGATGTTTTCTTACTCTTCATGGCCTTAGCAGCAACTTAATCAGGTTGTACGTTCCTGGTCTCTATGAAAGACTAGTGCTGATAACGTGGCCATGTCATTATCAATCTAGTTTCTGACTGAGCATGAAAAGATAGATCACAGTTTTCACTCAGTGTCCTTCTAGGCATCTTTACCTTGACATTCTTTAGAGTATCACTTCCTCTGATATTTCAACATTTTAAAAACCCAGAAGAAATTATGAAATTCTGCCTTAACCACAGAATTGAACATTACTATACATTAAATTATCAAATAGCCTGAGTTGGTATCTTGGGAGTCTTTGGACCAAATGTTATGGCAACCATGGTAAAGTTTACATGCCTTATTAATTCGTTCAAAGAAGGCACGCTCGCAAAAAAAAAAAAAGAATAGGTTTTTTTGCTTTTCCGAAAATTCACGCGTTTGGGTGACCACATGTCAAGTTATATCAATATCGAAAAAACTCAGAATTCCGACTGCCAACAGAAACACGGAGGCGTCCTGTAGAGACTATCAAAAACATATTCAACATATTCTGTAAGTTTCTATCCATTAGTTACCCGTAGCAGACCTTTAGTTCAATTCAGCTGAACGGCAATTTCGATTTCAAATCTTTTTTTAAAATAATTTTTAACTTAAAAGCGGCTTGGGCACGCCGTGGCAAAACTTAATAGTCACTGGCCGAGTGCAAGCAACGAAGATTGCTTAAACCACAAGTCCTTATGCATTTCGCCATACCGTGCTTAATTTCTTTACTTCTTACGAAGACAGCCAGACTTCTTTTTACTTTCATCTATGGAATCTTCTCCCTATATCTATGTCTATTCCCATTCTAGTTTTTAACGCAGACATATAGCAAAGATCTCAACGTGCAACCGAAATAATGAGATGTTTACGAAATTCAAGGTCAAGAAACCCTTGGGGAGTCATTTATGTTTACATGTTATAATTGGCTATTCACAGTTTGGCCGGCTGACGAATTAAGTTCAGAAATATGTTTTTTTTTCTTTTTCCAATAACTCGGGTGTATTTCAATACTTTACATAAATTTTTCTCGGAAACTTTATGTCAAATAACAATGTTCAGTTTTTTCTCGGAAACTTTATGTCAAATAACAATGTTCAGTTTTACATGGAAAAAAATTCCAAGACAATTCCCAAAATATTGGCTACCGGCTAAGGTCTACCGTATCCTTAGATCAATTTCCATGTATCGTTATTTTTTTTCTCAGGTGGAGGTGGTGGCGGCTTTTGTTCAAGTGGAAGAAGTGGAGCGTATTTCAATGGAACAGTGGGAGAGGGTGGAGAGGGTGGTAAGGGATTTCTTCAGGGAGGGGTGGGTGGAAGAGCCCGTTACAACGATGTCACTGGTGGGTTTGGGGGAGGAGGTGGGGCTTGGGGATGGTCAGGGGGGGAGGAGGAGGAGGAGGGTACTCTGGGGGAGGTAGTGGTAAAACCCTTCAGGATTCCTGTGGCGGTGGAGGTGGGTCGTTCAATGCTGGAAACAACCAACATAATGATTGTTGTTACAACTCTGCAGGACATGGTCAGGTGACGATAATATTACAGTAGAGCAAACCAACCATAAGCTAACAAACTACAAAAAAAAATACAGACTGAGATAGTGAATCAGGGCGTTGGACGTTATATTTCTTTAACTTAGGCATTAGGTCGAGGTTGATCTTCATAGGGAAGTGTTGACTTTTGCCTAAGAGACTATTTTATAGTAACATTAGAACAACTAGCATATCTCAAGCTTCAGCTCGATCTCCTCATTTTCTCTTGATGGAGCATTTCAGTAACAATAGGTCATTATGTTGGTTGACCTTCTCTAATTTGGCTAGTTAACTCAGTTCGTAAAGCACTGCACCGGTATCTCAGAGGTCATGGGTTCAAATCTCGCGCAGGCCTGAATTTGTCAGGCATCACTCTCACTACTGCTTAGGTAGTGTTCGTTTCTATGAAGACTGCTGTCGTTTTCTTAAAAGGATGTTTGTTTGACAACCGTTTTGGGGATTTTCAAATGTCAAAGCCAAAAATGAACTAGATAGACCTCAGGTGTGTAAACTTTACCGACATTTAGAAAGCAAAGCTGGAAATTCCTGAATATTATAATAGAACAAACAACAGGTGTCAGAAAAATGTATTATAGAGAGGCAACTATGTCGTTCCATTACTCAGTTTTACCCAGATCCAATATTTTATACCATAGAGAGGCAACTGTGTCGTTCTGTTACTCAATTTTTATTCATATCCATTATGTTATATTATAGAGAGGCAACGATGTTGTTCTGTCACTCAATTTTACTCATATTCATTATGATATCTTATAGAGGCAACATGTCGTTCTGCTACTCAATTTTACTCATGCCATTATGTTATATTATAGAGAGCCAACTATGTCGCTCGGTTACTCAATTTTACCCATATCCAATATGTTATACCATAGAGAGGCGACAAGCTTGTTTTGTTACTCAATTACACCCATATTCATTATGTTATACCATAGAGCGGCAACTATGTCGTTCTGTTACTCAATTTTTCCCATATCCATTATATTAAAGAGAGGCAACAATGTCGTTCTCTTACTCAGTTTTACCCATATCTACTATGTTATATTATACAGAAGCAACAATGTCGTTCTGTTACTCGATTTTACCCATATCTATTATATTATATTATAGAGAGGCTACAAGCTCGTTGTTATTCAATTTTACTCATATTCATTATGTTATATTGTAGAGAGGCAACAGTGTTGTTCTGTTACTCAATTTTACCCATATCCGTTGTTATATTATAGAGAGGCGACAAGCTCGTTCTGTTACTCGATTTTACCCATATTCATTATGTTATACCATAGAGAGGCAACTATGTCGTTCTGTTACTCAATTTTTACTCATATCCATTATGTTATATTATAGAGAAGCGACAATGTTGTTCTGTTACTCAATTTTACCCATATTCGTTATTTTATATTATAGAGAGGCAACAATGTCGTTCTCTTACTCAGTTTTTTCCCATATCCATTATATTGTATTAAAGAGAGGCAACAATGTCGTTCTCTTACTCAGTTTTACCCATATCCACTATGATATATTATAGAGAGGCGACAAGCTCGTTGTTACTTAATTTACCCATAATCATTATGTTATATTATAGAGAAGGAACAATGTAACTCTGTCACTTAGTTTTACCCATATCCATGATTTTGTATTTGTTGCTTCATTGACGATTACCATGGGGCCAGTCATCAAATATCACTTAGGGGGAAGGGGGTGGAATTGGGGAGATCAGGTGGTTTTCGGGGGGAACGGAAGGGGATGTCAGTCGTCACCAACACAGTATAAAGGGAGGGCTACAGAAAATTGACTGGGAATTAACTTCTAATGAATGGTGATAGGTCATTGGAAAATTACTGAGCCTTGAGGGAGGATTGGGTAAATTTGATTGGGATAGAATAAAAATCTTTTAACGCCTCTAAGGGGATAAATAATTACAGACTTATTTGCACATTTGTAAGTTAATCTACGCACAACTAAGTCAACCATGGAATTTGAAGTTAGTTTACTTGGAAAATAATGATTAAAAAAAAAGATTCTTGGAGATCAAGTTGACACAGAAAGTGCTTTTAAGTGGCCGTGAGACACTGTGCCTCGTAACCTAGGGAACTGAATTCCTCACACTTAAGAATGTTTTTGTAAGCGGCTCTCGCGATAGGCGATTTCTTTAATAATTTCGAAGCAACAATGAACTGATACCTTTGGTGTTGATTGCTTTTAGACGTACCCTCTCAGCGTATCTAGGAAAAATAAAATGTAAGCCAAATTTTGGAACGCTCTCCTTCGAAACTTTTAAAAACAACAAGAAAAAAATTCCGCGGAAAAAATCTATCAGAATTTGATTTATGGTAAATAAAAAGAACACGAGAACAAAAGGAATGACGTTTATTAAGAAAAAATAACTGAGATTGAGGGAATAATACATGTGGGAAAGTGGAGTCAAAAGATAGAGATAGCAGATGGAAGAAGACAGGAAAAAAATTATAAGTTATTTTAAGTATGCAGCAAAACAATGTACTATCCATGTCCTTGAGACGAGAAGTAAACATATCCCTCTTTTAACTAAGCAGCGCAATTTTATTCGGCGGATTGTTGTCAGATATTTCTCTAACATCATAAAGGTTCCTTTTTGGCCGAGTTTTGAAGACATGAGACAGAGACTTTGGCTGTTATTTAAAAAAACCTCGAAATGCATCATTTCAGAGATTGAAAATTGAAGGCAAAACTGTTGTCATTTTTTAGTCCTTTGTTTTGTTATTATCTATGAGCAAAAATTCTCCCTTTATTCACTTTTTTTGTCCCTCTGAGACATTTCTGGAGATGAGAGTACCAACAGAGTTCTCGCAATGTCCTTCAAAAGACATGAGTTTCACATTATAAGATCCATTAATATTTCTTTAGTCTAGACATAATGAAGAGATAATACAATCTTACATAATCAGTGGAAATAACTTTGCATTTGTTATTAACCAAACTTCCATCGCAAAAGATTTTTCCAGCGTGGATGAAGAAATGACTTACTAAATAAGCAGAGGGGACACGAAATCTTCCTAGTCGACGAGTAGGTAAGATGTTTCGCGATTATTATTGTAATATTACTGATCCTCAAGTTGATATTCAATTTCATCTTTTAATTTTTAAGAAAGATCTTAAACTTTAAGAGAGTTTCTAGGGCTCTTTGTAATATCCTTATTGAAACTGTGTGTTCCTAACAAACAAACTGATAAATTAAAATACAAAATATGTTTGGTATAGTTCAGCACCAAACAGTTAACAACCTTTCAAATAGGTAAGGTCAATTTGGGTTTAAAAGCAAGGTATACACCAGTGGTGAATTCATCTTCAAGATTTTTTCCTTTAAAATTGTTAAATGCTAAGTAGGAGCGGTTCTCAAGTTTTAATACCCCTCAGGTTTGGGCTTTAAGAGTTTCTACTTTACCTCTGTCCGTAAACTACTGCAACTACTAAATCTTTATAAATTATCAATTTTAAATAACTTGTCGATCGCTCGCTATGTAAAGAATTGGCTTCTTTTTAAAATTTACATTTATATTGAAAAGATTTTGATCGCTTTTGGAGGTCAAATATTCTACCGAGCTTACCAAATCGAAAAACCGATTGATATCGCATGCAAGCGCTGTTTCCAATACCCGTTAAACCTCAGTATTTTGTTATTGCCATAGAGGATCCAGAAAAATGCCGGAATCATTGATATTCGTATTGTCATCTCTAAATAGCATGCCAAGGAACGTCTAAAACTCTCAGAGGGGTAGAACTAGAGTGATTGGATGTTTCCTTGATTTTCTTTTTAGATTAATGCCGTATCATAGCATTTCCATCCACTCTGTTCTTCGTGAGCGAACGTCTAATAGCAAACATCAGAGTGATTGACAGGGACACGAGTGAATATCGTTGTTACCCGGCTGAACCATAACTGCGTCAGTGTGAACTTTATTTTAGACAAACTGGAGCGAAAGCACACCACTGTGAACTAAATGACTCAACGTGTTAAGAACATGTGAGGGATCTGGTGAAAGCAGCGAGTTACGTATACCACGGAACGAATGTACAAGCCATCACTTATCAATGTTAATTCTTTGGCTTTTAGCATTGGATTAGAGCTGAAGGCATATTCTTTGTATTTTTATCTAGAAAGAATTATGTATAAATCATGTATTATTTCTAATAAGTGCTATAAAGGACAGTGCAATTAAGTATCTCTTGTAGATTTAGTTCGAAATAATACTTAAGAACTACTCACCTGAGTGGAAATGGCTGGTGGTGGCGAAGTGGCAAGGTAAATATCCATTGCTAGCCACCGACATTGAGGTGAACATTGAGTGTATACTAAAATGGCAAGATATGATTTTTTAGGTAATTTATTCCTACCATGTTTATACTATTTTCGGGCGCAAATCCCAAGCAAATTAGTAAGAGGTGAATAGCAACGGATATTTGGAGCTTGAGTAGCCAATCAGAGTGTCTACTTATATACTAAAGTTTGTTATGGTTCCCGAAGAACGCTCGAAGCCATTCAGAAAAGCTCTTATTCTACCACGATCTTTTGCATAAGTGGTCACCTAACTTTTCGAGTGGCGTTTGCCCCTCGTCAGAGCAAATGAAGGGATTTTAGTTTGTACATTTTTGTTTATATGTGGAAAATGGAGTTACGCTACTTTAATTTTCCCTACATCAAGGCATGCATGTAGTTCAACAGGATGCAAAACTCTAGGAAAAATCGGCTCTCTTAATTTTTCTCACAGTGTGTAATGATCACTGGACAATCAACGAGGCCAACGTCGTGTGTCGTCAGCTTGGCTTTTCTGATGGATGTCAGGCTCACGGTTGTTCTAGACGTGGTCAGGGATCTGGTCCGATCTGGATGGAATAAGTCATATGCCTAGGGAAGGAAGATTGGTTATCTCACTGTAGACGGAATGAATGGGGAGACCACGACTGTGTCCACCAGGAGGACGTGAGTGTAAATTGTACCATCTGATTAGGCCCCGACAACAATTTTACATGTAACTTATCATTGTACCCATAAAAGTGTTTCTCTTGACCAGAATTATAATGGCCATTTGACATTTATCGGTATTGCATTGTGCTTCCGCACCATGCTTAATTTCCTCAGCGTCTAAATGAGTCACGATGACGAAATTAAGCTTAAAGCCAGTGAGTCACTCTGAGTTTTTTGGAATAAGAATCGAAATGTTTCGAGTGGGATTTATTGCGTTTCTGTCCGTAAAATTTCCTAATATTTGGTGGAGTGTTAAACATATCTGTGCTCTTCAAACTGCCAATTAACGAAGTAAATTTATTGGCTCAATTTATAGTTAAAGTCAAAAAGGAAAATTTCTGAAAAATGAATCAAGGGCGTACTTATAATGATCTTGACCACAAAAATCATCTACAATGATTCACCATGAATTATGCGCGTTTCATAATCAGGTTGAACTCTATGGACAAAAAAAAAATAATTAACGTCAAACGAACAGAAATAAACACAACAGGAAACAGAAACTTCTTGAAGTGTCTGTCTCTCAACCCTCTTGTGCTTGATTGAGGTATTATACATTCATAAACAAATTAGTCAACTCTGAATAGGGAGTAAATAGGCAGAAAAAAAGGGGAAAAATACAATGCCGTTTCATAAAATCTAAGTTAAACTTCATTAGAGCGTCGATATAACTAACCTCACGTGTCTAGGTGGAGCCATCTATGTTATTCGCTAGCTGGGAGGTCTATACTGGGAAAAAAGTGTACCTTATAAGGTCTTGAGTAACTCCCGAGGCCGTAGGCCGGGTGCGATGCTCCAAACAGATGCCATAGTTTTTCCTAATACGGACCGACCTAAGCCGGTGAATAACATTTTTTTTTCTAAAACTTCATAAAATTCCGGCCTAAATAACCCGAATGATCTAGGGCTGTAACAGCGGCAAGATCCTCATTAAACTGAACTATTTCTGAGCGAGTAAATGGTTGTTAAAACAGAGATAATGCAAGTTAAACAGATAGACTTCATCGAAATATCTTCATTTGCGTATCAATAAAGGTGATTTAAAAGGTCTCCAATCAAACTCTGAAACAACGGAGCGTGTAAATTCTTGTCTTCTTCTGCCATATAACTCGAGACAAATGAGATACTTTAAGTAGACCCAAGGGAAAGTTAACGCAGCTTTCGCCTGTTGAAGTCATATGGTTTTGGCAGTGAAATTTACGGTGCAAATGGTAAATTGAACAGGTCGACTCGAAAAGACTTACCGAAAGCGTATTTGAAGTAGGACTGAAAACTTCGCAACAACGAAAAAATAGTTTGAGTGAATTCAGACATTAAATGAATGAAAGTTTTATCGATTAATTCAGTTATCAATAAATATCTCAGTTTTAACTTTCTGAGTTACATTTGTGAAGAATTAAAGTAGACGGAAAACTATTTATAGGCCGCGAGTCAACCCATTTAATCACAAATATGCTTCTACAAACTAATTTCGAAAAAAATTTTCTGTCGGCTACCAGACGATTAATAAGTTATTAATCGGCCTGATTTGGTAAAAATGCTTTGCTTAAAAATAATGCCCAGCCGGCAAAACAAAATGTATTGATGGAAAATGGCAGGGAAGTTAGAGTTGTACTCGGCGACTCACAAAAGCGTTCCTGTGTCCGTGGGCAAATATAAGGAAAACCCAGACCGCTCTAAGAACCAATCAGATTGCAGTATTCGTTACCGTGGCCTCTGAGAAAAAATAAACATAAAATCTGCAAATACATTTGATAGTGTTGGCATAATATGGATTGTCAAAATAAAATGAATTAAAATCAGTAAAGGTTCACTAGATTTCTTGAGTTGTAAACGAAAGGGGCGTTTTACAGGAGCTCAAGAACTGTCTCAGTTACTAAGCGCTTTAAATGTTTAGCAGGTTGTATTCTGCCTCATGGCACATGGCACGACCAATTGCCGCGCTGAACTAAAAGGTCTGGGCTCGAGCCATGGCTGGGTCTTTGGAAAGACACTTTGAATAGTCTCACATATAGAACGTATGCCTCTCTCCACCCACCCGTCCCTCTCTCCATAGTCCCTCTCTCCACTCAGGGATATCAATGAGTGCCAGCGAAGTGTCATGGAGCTCAGACGAATTACAGGTAAACTTGGTTCGGATTCTCTTCCCATCCGGGGAGAAAAACAATACCCAGGGAACTGGGGTGAGTTTTAACGAGGTGTTTCACTTCGCTATAGTGCTGACTTTTTTTTGTACCAAAAAAACGTCGTTGTAGTCTCTTCCTAAGTTTATCATAGACATTATCTCCAGAAGACTCTTTTTGAGAAGGCTTTACGATATCTCTACAAGACACTTTTTGAGAAGGTTTACTTCAAATATTAAAGAATCAACTTAATGATTACTAACTTTTTGATTCTCATTTTCGTCTTCATAAGGAATTTTATAGGAAAAACTCGAGAATAAACTGACGTAAAACTCTAAGGTAACACTAGACAAAAAAACGCAATTCTAACATAAAGCAAGTCTTACATAATTTGTAAAATAAAAGTGAAACAAAAAAACATATTTTAGAAAAAAAAAGAAATAACAAAAAGGAAAACAAAACAAAAAAGAACGTCCAAAAAGCAAAAATAAGACTTTCAGTTAAAAAAGTAGGATAATACTAGTTTTATTTCCGATTAAAAAAAATCATCAAAGAAAGTAAATATTATAATGCCTTTATCATTATGAATGAAGCTACGAGACGAATCCACGCCTGTTTATTAAAATGTGATAAAACTTTTCTATTAGGTTTTTTTTTAGTCACTCAAGTATTAATCTCACGAATGACAAGAAAAAATTATAAGAATATTATTGAAAATTTTGGATTGATGATCTAGGGAATCACGTAATTTCACTTTCCTTGAATGCGGTTTTTTCACGGAGGGACTACGACGGCAACATAGTTAGTTCGCCTGTCAACCAATATGGGCTGAACACTTGGAGGATGCACCAAAGGTCGTCTCTAAAAATTTTAGATGAGAAGAGACAAAAGAAAGGAAATTATGACATTGAAAAGGAAATAGTGCTCTGCAAATATGTATATTGGTAAATATGTGGGTGGAATACGTTAGGAAGGTACATTTTTTTATGTAATAGGACTATAAAGGGTGTGTGTATATGTACTTACGATCCATCAAACATTTTTGCTCGCCCGCGATTGATCTAAACGCAACGCGAGAGCGAAGATACTCCAGCTAAAACTGGGTGATATCTGAGACTATTACTCAAGCGGTATTCTCAAATTTTTATACATTATATCTATTACGATAACTCTTAGTTTCAAATTTTATTCAAGATTATATAGGGTTTTGTGGTTGTTACAGAAAAAGGGAATTTTTTTTTCCAAAAGTCGTACCAGCAATCACTTAAAAGAACCCACCCTGCATATGGTAAGTAGTTCGTAAACATTTTTTTACGCGCGCTGCAAAATCTTTGAAGGATAGTGAAAACAGTAGCCTCTATATTGCTTGGAAATATGAACTGATATTTTGTCCTTGGACATTATCTGTTCTTGGAAGTTCTTAGTTTTCCTCCAGATCCGCTCACGGAAAACTGTTTGCATCTTGGAACAGATGATATCCGCTCACAAATATCTGCTCATATTTTAGCGCCAAATAGAGGCTGTTGTTTACATAGATCTTTCCCACAGATTTTTGAATAGGACTTGACGCAGGAAAAGAGGTGGTTGATGGGCAGTTAGATAGGCAAGGAAGTAAATAGATAACCAGGTGGGTTAATAATGGCTGGATATGAAAACAGACAAGAAGGTAAACACGTGGGTAAGCAACGAAGGTGGGTAGGTAAGGTGGAGGTGGGTAAGTAGAAGGGTAAAGAGATGGGTGGTTAGGCGAGCACAAAGGCAGGTTAGTGGGGTGGGTGGGTAGGTAAGCAACGTAGGTAGCTGGGTAGGTAGGATGGGAGGCGGGTTGATGAGTAAGCAAGAGGGTAGGTAGGTAGGCAGTTACTTGGGTTCATAGGCAGATTAATAGGTAGGTAGGTAGGTAGGTAGGTAGTTTGGTGGGTTGGGTGAGAAGTTGGGCAGGTAGCTAGTCGAACAGTTAGGTAGTTGAGGACATATGTAGCTAAATAGGAAATGTTTATGTAGGTACTTTTGTAAGTAGGTAGGCAGGTTGGTAGATGGACAGGGATTGAGGTAAATGGGTGGGTGGGTAAGGAGGTAGGTCAGGAAGTAGGTAGGCAGGTTGGTGGGTAGATAGAGAGGTAAGTAAGTAAGTAGGTGGGTGGGTGAGTTGGTGAAAAAGTAAATTGGTAGGAACGTTTGTGGGTAATTAGTTAAAACAGTAGGTAGGTAGATGGGTCAGCAAGGAAGTAGGGCAGTAAGTGGGCAGGCAGGCTGGTGGGTGAGTGGGTGGGTTGGTAAATAAGTCAGTGGTTGGGAAGGTTGATAGGTAGACAAGCTAGAAGGAAGGAAGGTAAGTAGGTAAATAAGAGTGATGAGGGTAGGGCAGTGGGACAGGCTAAGCAGACTAGATATTTGTCATGATCACTCAAACAAACACAAATTAAACGTTTCTTTGAATTATTTTACAAACAATACCTCATCTTGGGAGACACAACAACAGCATGTACAAGGCTTCATCAAGCAGCAGCATACAGACGCTGCAATTCCAATGCCAAACTCAAGGGCACCAAGGATTACCATGGTTATACTGAAAGCTCTCAATTCTGTCGCTCCGTATAAGGAGCTGATAAGTAGGCCACTAATAGACGATACAATGGAAAATGCCATAAACAGGGCCGCCTTAAGGAGATAAAATGAAAGGTTCTCTTTTGGTCTGTCTGTAGTCAATATTTGACATTTAACAATTGAATTATTCAAAATCTTCACGACGAATAACAAAGAGGATTTGAATTATTTTGTACAATTGTTAGTGAGAAGATAAATAGCGTAATTTGTTTTAGCATTGTAATACGAGTATTTACACAGACTCCAGAATATGAAAATGCCTGGTATACGCTCGCAGTCTTTTAAGTAGTAGCTGCATTGTTTATGTATTCACAATAAAATATTGAATGATATCGAATCACCGAATCGGAGGTAAATTTCCATCCAACTCTGAGATTAATAATTGTTTTTACTGAACAAGAAAAAATACAGTTTATTTCAGTCCTTTTACCGAAAAATGATCGGAAACTAAACTCCTGACGTGCGTTTGGCAACTCGGAAGTGAATATTACTTAGCAATGTTCAACTCCAAGCTGGCCAATCAGCGAGCTCAAACGTTTCTAGAACTTGCTTTTAAAATAGCAAGTTCTCAAGCGGTTGTCGGAATTGCGCTATACAAAACCTTAGATGTACATGTACTTACATAGATGTTGGTTGTTGACGTTCTGAACATCCCAGTAGCAGAGATACCGAGGCCTCCTGTGATACACATCTACGATAAAAGCTTTAGATTAGCATAATGGTATTTTTAAAAATGATGATAATATCGCTTTGTCCCCTTCCCTCCTCGTCGAGCGAGCCAACGTTTGAGAATCGAGCTACACATAAGTGTAAAAGAGGCCTTAACATTCAGTGTTGCGTAATAAGTCATATGAGCAGTAGAGCACAAAGTTAGACTTTTGCGACTCTTCTTAAATACTCACGCTTTGTTTTTTTTCTTTTTAAACGGAAATTTAGCGACCTAACGTAAATATAAATTATAAATGAGTATGAGTCAATCGAATAAAATAAAATGACTTAATGATTTCATCTAGTAGAGCTTCTGCAACATGAAACGCGTACAAGCGATTTATTTAACTGCAGATTTATTTTTGTATAAACACGATTATGTACGTGTAAGGTAGTTCGTGTCGATGCTTGCTTTTTCACACATACTTGGTCAAAGGTCAAATGACTTCCGGTTGCACAGAAAAGAGTCATAGTAAATGTAAATTGCCTTCAAACTTCGATTGAAAGAAAAGGGACATTAGTTGGAAATAGTTGTTCAGTTTATTTTGAGTGCTTGTTTTAATCGCATAATCTTGGGTAATGGGAAACAACTTACAGTCTAGCCGGAATATTTTATTTTCTGTTTGTCCATTAAAATCAAAGCCATTCACGTCTATTCTGTAACTTAACTCGCTTGTTTTATTGTGGCTAATGAAAGCTGTCAAACTGCCCAACTTTTAGTCTTAGTCTCTTGTGAATGAAGGTAGACCGATAATGTGTACTTGCTAATCAGCATAACTCAAACCACAACACTTTTACACAGTTTCAAATACCAACTTGTATGAACGCTTCGAGCGAATGAGACATTAGGCGATCCATCGAATAAAGTCTCCGAAGCTACATCTTTCAGCGACTTTCATAATGTTCTAATTCTATCTTAACGCCCGGAATACTCTCGCGATGACTTTAGTGCAACATTCACTAAAATATTGCATTGCCACATTCCATCTTACCCAAATGCCGACCCAAATCCCAAAACATGAATAACCAAAATAAGACTCCAGCTGAAATCTGTCCACAATGCCGGCAACAATCAGGGCAAACCCAACGAGAATGTGAGCAAAGGCAAGACGTTGTCCTTTTGAAGCGATGCTTTGATAGTCATCCATGATTTTGGAGAGCTCGTATTCCGAGAAAAATTTGACTTTGAACTGTTCAAACCGAGCATGTCATGTTATATGCAAATTATGCAAATTAGAAGGATGCGTACGAAATGTTCCGCTTCAAAACTAACATATCTATTCATTTTGAAGCAATGATATTTGCTTCACGAATTTCCAGTATTTTCATCACCTTTCTATTTTTTTATGAGGATTAAACGATTTGATCTAAAGAAGAGCAGGCAAAATGCCATAACTGTGGCGTATAAAGACGCACAGTGTAACAGTGTAACGCAATCAAAATTTTTCAACAACAGGGTGACCAACACAAATTGATGTATTTCGCAGAAACAAAGCGGAAGCGGAAAAAACAAAGCAATCACATTGTCAGTTCTCGATGACGTACGACTGCTTTAATCCAGTTTTCAATGGATGATAGGAAACGGGGTTGGTATCTATATTTTTCTTCTGGTTCCGTTGGCATGATTTTCCGTCACAAGATTGTATCGTTTTGTGTTTCTAATTAAAACTCCGTCGCAAATGAACCAGCCTTAGAGGTTTTTGACGTTAAGCTGTTTCTAGGAGATTTTTTTTCCGCGCGCCTTGAAAAATTGAAGGATTATAATTTTGGCAGCCTCTATAAGGCTCGAACATATTCCAAGGTTACCGCTGTTGGACAACATCGCTTTCTCAAAGCGAACAGTTTTCCACTAACCTTGCTTTCGAGACATTCTTCTCTTCTCCGAATGTACAGTATTGGTGGACTGATCATTTCCCCACCAAATTGATGCGGCTGACCTCTAAGATGGAGCTGTTTACTTTAAGGCAAATGGTTGTAGGGGGATGGAAAAGACTCCAAACCCCTAGAGACGATAAGGAGAAAGACTTAAGATATACCAACACCAGTGTCACCAAACAACAGTGATGAAAGGTGATCTTGAATACCTTGGTCTTGTCTGGCAGACCACAACATGTCTTCGTGGTTATACCTAAATAATTGTTGCCATGCGACGAGCAAAATATATCAGAGTTATAAATATGAAAAAAGCTCTGACATTTGCATATCTAAATAACATCTCGGTCTGAATATCTCAATAAAGTTAAGTGAAATATTAATCAAACTATTTGTGATATTTTGCACCCTTCATGGCTGTTTGAAACGTCTTTTTTAACGGAGGCCGTTAAGAGAAAAAAGGGAGACAAGGGCCGCAAGCTAAAACCTCCTCCACTCCAAACCACTCCAAACCGAAATGAACGCCAAACTACGAAAATCTCTCCTAACTAACAGCGGTTATTGAAAGATGAGATGTTGCTCTCCTCGCTGAAAATCGAGGCATAAATGACGAGTATAGGTTTGCCCAACTTAGCGACCAAAGAAATTCGAAGCACGTAAGCTGTTTCAAAATCACCATACGATGCAGCAACTTCCCGTGGCAGCCCACTGCGGTTCAAAACCGGTCATCATAAGACGCGAAATGCAGACCGAGCAGTCTGCACTTTGTTCGCTACAGAATTTCAGCTGTTTCAGCTTGCGAGACACTAACAAATTCATTCATGACCCATCACGCAATCGACTTCGATAGGTACCCAATTTCTCCAGTATTATCCTTTTTTTTTTCATTTTTAGAAAAAAAAATACGTTTTCTCGCTTAAAATTTTTTATTCTACGCCTAGGTTGACATTAAATGGAAAGCAAAAAAATCTTTTCTGGGAACTGGTTTGTAACTTAATGATAAGTAGTGATGAACAACAAACGAGCGCCTTTTGAATGTCGGTACATTTCTTGTGCATGATGGGTTTCGTGCCTTGTTTAACACATGTACATTTCTCCTGAACTGTGATTCAACTACTACAACTCAAGTTTGAGCCAGATCGAAGCACCTCGTTTCGCTTCTACAGTTTAAAACAATACTAAGTGCTTCCATGACGGCTCGAAATAAAAGAAATAAAAACTTTAATCACTTTCCGACAGAACATTCTGCAAATGTGGGAGACTCACTGATGTGTATCAACTACAAACTTCAAATAAGGTAAACAACATTTTAATTTAGGAATAGCGTTTTGCCCCGTTTCTTGATCAAATAATACGCTTAAGAGGTGTGTACTCAAATTTTTTGTTTATTTTCCATCTGAAGGGAATTCATCGTAGCCGGCGTCGACCTTTCAACCGTACCAAATTATTCCGTCAGACTCCAAGCTCTAAAGAGCAATAAATGCAAACCAACAGTGACATATGTTTTCCTATATTTTCGATTTTTGGAAAAATAAAAAAAAAACCTCGAGTCTCGTCTGCTGGTCACTTGGAAATTGTCCAATTAACTTTTATTTCACACACACTCGAAATAACCTCGTCAAGTTTCGTCAGATAAAAAAAGAAAGAAACAAAACAATTTCTTAGTCTGCGCAGTCTGCGCAGTCTACAGTCTGCGTTTTATCGTGACCTGTCCAGGCACTGATTGCAAACACCTCTAATTAGATCATCATTTTTTTATCCTACCCCTGAGATCGTTCATTAACTAATATATCGCGTACCTCAGGAAATTGATGGTATTCTTCCTAAGTTAAAAATTGTTTCACGGCTTCAAGCGTGTATCAAGGAATGCTTTCTCAGAATCTTGAAAAACGCAGAGGTTCGCAGCGCAAGGAATAGTTCTCGATATATATATTATATATCCACAATCATTATTCATCACTTGGATATTATATTTAGACCCAACATAAAGAGCAACTCCCAGTTGGCTTGTTAACTCAGTTGGTAGAGCGCTGCGTCGGCATCGCAGAGGTCATGGGTTCAAATCCCATACGGGCCTGAGTTTTTTTCAGGTCTTATTTCAACTACTAGATCAGTAATGTTCATAACTGCCAGAATCTCTTCTATTTGAGTTCTTGAGTGTGTACACTGTTCTTTGGAAATTATGATATTTGGATATTTTATCTTTCTACATTTGCAACTCCGCTCTGCTCTCGTTCTAGATCCTTCTGAACCACTATCCCTCTTTTGTCTTTACTGTCACTGAATTCTACGACGTCAAAAACCGCTTCTTTGTGCATCAGATTGTCGCTGTTTTTCTTTAACTCAATCTTCTGTACATTAAATTAACAGAGTTTATCCTGCGCTAAGAGTAATATATAACCTAAAATATTATGAATTGAATCAAACTAACGATAACCAACCTTAATTCCATGGTTTCAAAGCACGAAAAATTATGTCCGCGTCCATGATCATTAGCCAGGTAATGATGCCCCAGTCACGGTTACCCTTGTCTTCTCTATGTAATCTCGATAATTTATGCGACTGCTTCGCAAGGCTAAGTGACTACTAAAATGGTGACAGGAGTAATTTTTTTCATCATATTTTGCAACTTAATGAGCGATAAAATTCTGGTCTCAATTTGAACGTAAATCGATTTCTTCGGCAGAAATCGAGTAAAGTGGAATATACCAGTTAAGTTATAAGTTATCACAAGAATTTAATATTTTTGCTTTAAATATTTGACGACAGGAGACCTTTGGAAACCTTGACTGACAAAGAACCCAGCGGTATATCCTTGAATGTGCTTCAGAATATCCAAAAATTAAGTAAAGTCATCTTTTTTTGTTATTCCTTCCGCAGGGTGTATATCTCTAATTGCGCATGTTCCGGTGCCCTAAAAAAATAACGAGTAATACTGAGCCGCAAAGATTCCTGTGCGACTAATTGCGAGTTCCTTGATTGGCCGTTTCAACCATGTTTTGACCAGCCACGAACCAGATTCACGCCTTTTCAGCGAGCTCGTAAGGGTATATTGATTAATTCAAAGCAGAGAATATTTCAACGGCGATCCGTAATGTAATGTTTTTGCTCAAACAAGAAATCAACCTATTGTAAAAAGTCCTTTTATGTCGTGAATTTCTAATTTTTATGAAGACGAACAATACTACGCACCTGCTGCAAATTACTTTCAGTCTATTGGTCCAACTAAGAAAAAAAAAATGGTGACTCCCTACACCCGCAATTAGGAAAAGCAATAAACTGCGAATATACACAGTGCATAGAATGAAGTTTTCAGGCATGAATAAGATACTGAATATTAACAAAACTAATAACATTCCGCCTGTCAATCTGCGGATCAAAGCCGCAGATAAAAAGATAAACGTTGTCTTTCTGTCGTCGAGGAAGGTGAATTTCCGCAAAGTAAAACTTACAGATCAATCGAAGAGGTGTCGGGGATGTATGGACGGTTGAATGGCAGTACAGTATTGCAATGAATTTGAACCGAAATGGAATTCATGATTAACTTAAAAAAGTAAACTCAACCAACTGGAAATGGCAGTCGATTGCAATACGATCGTTTAGTTAACGGCGAAAGGTTGATTGTAGAAATCAACCCATTGTAAAAAGTCCTTTTATGTCGTGAATTTCTAACTTTTATGAAGACGAACAGTACTACGCACCGGCTGCAAATTACTTTCAGTCTATAGGTCCGACCAAGGAAAAAAAAATGGTGACTCACGTTCCGAACGTTCTACCGAGTATTATGATTTGCATCTAAATCTAGCTGATACTAAAGAGTATGAAGACGAACAGTACTACGCACCGGCTGCAAATTACTTTCAGTCTATAGGTCCGACTAAGGAAAAAAAAAAATGGTGACTCACGTTCCGAACGTTCTACCGAGTATTATGATTTGCATCTAAATCTAGCTAATACTAAAGAGTATGAAGACGAACAGTACTACGCACCGGCTGCAAATTACTTTCAGTCTATAGGTCCGACTAAGGAAAAAAAAATGGTGACTCACGTTCCGAACGTTCTACCGAGTATTATGATTTGCATCTAAATCTAGCTAATACTAAAGAGTTTGAAATGCTTGAGGGAAATACCGTTCATGCGCTGCTCCCAAATACAATGTAACGTAACGACAGCTACTGATAACTATCTGTGTACATAGTGGCCTTGACGAGTTGGATGATAAGTGAAACCGAATCTAGAAAAATGTTCAAAACCTTTTTGAGAAGTTGTGCTCTGGGTAAGTACCACCTCTCTTATTTCCTTCAGGTATAACGTAGAAATGAGATCTATAGACTTGACTTTCTACATGCGAATAGTTTTTATCGATTTTGGGAACTTCCTGTGACACTCAGGCAAAACTGAGACAAGAGATTTTTCAGGTGGCAATTATCAAAGAAAACGATGGCGATTCTTCTCTTAGCTAGTGTCATAATGTTTTTCAGTTTCCACACAATGCCAAACGATTGAAAAACAATGGAAAAGTCATCGTTATTCATGTTGTTTTCGCTGCGGCAATCTGTGTAAGGAGCCACATGTAGAATAAAAGAAACACAATTATAGCTTAATTGACATCCTTCAAAGCTGTTGCGACAAGATTTGAAAAGAGAATCACGTACATTATCGCTCCCCGTTTATGCATTAGATGGCAGCCGGAAACATTAGAAGTTTTTCATTAAGCGACGGAAGTCGAGCGATTTAGAAGCAATCCTAGAAACTCTCTTTGCAAGTAGGGGAAGATTTTCGCGCTCTAGGCGCTTCCTGCGTGCTTGGGGACAGAACAGAGCACAGTCTAGGCTTTTTTATTTGTTGATTTAACAGGTATTAGGTTAGGCAGATGCAGAAATTAATGACCCGGCGATTGGAAAAAATTCTTCGATATCTTATGCCTGCTAAAACAAAAATAATAATTCAACGAGCTAGAAACCATTGAATTACTTGACAAAAGTAGAAATAACAATAGCGTGTTGAAATAAACCATAAGGGAATATTAATGAGCGGAAGACAACTGCAAAAAAATTGATCACGTATAACAAGTGAAATCTCACGCAATTTTTAGCAACAGACAAAATACGTAATTACTTGGACAACCGCCTATCGTTTAGAGTCGGAGACTGCTTGACCAGTTTTTAATGATTGCAGTTTTATTTTACTAGTACATTAGAAAATACCATTTATTGAAACGTTTTAATATTAGCTTTGTTGATGCGGTTTATTAATTCTTGTTTTTACGAAGCAAAACAATACTTATCATCTATTGCCTAGAGCCTTCATTTTAATTAGTCGTTCAATTTAAGAAGAACCGAGTTAACGTTATGACTTATGTCTCGTCGAGAAGACAGCGTCCCATCAAGAGTTACGACGTACTTAGCACCGTGCGTGCATCAAAAGAAACTCGAACATAGAGTTCAAAACGCGTTAAAAAACACTGCATATGCGCTTTGGTAAATGAACCGACGACAACCAAAGAAATGAAAACATTTTACACCATTACGATATGCACTTCCATAAAACTAGGAAAAAGATTGTTTTGCTGTCATGAAGTTCTTATTTCTCTTCAATAAAATAATGCTCCGCATCTGGAGCAAATACTCCGCGGTTTACTTGGCTGGTTTACTAAGGTACACAAAAAGAATACAACCTTGGTGACGCGAAGCGATCAAAGCCTATGATATGCAAAATTACATAGTGCAAGAGAGTTCGAAAGAGTTTGAAAGATATGCTGCACATGCGCAGCCTTCGAAGGAAACTTACATCAATCTCATGAAAACAATTGACAGCAATATATCCATAGTTTGTATTGATGAATTTGGATGATGGGTGGAATCAAAGCCAGAAAAATACATATGTTCAACGCGCTTTTTATAAGTTGCACGCTGAGTAAGTACCAGCTAAATTATATCTCTTATATCAGAATGCTGTAGAAAAGTGGTTTCGCAAATCATGAAAATAATTTTGGAAAAAGAATCAGGCTATTTGGTAAGACTTATTTTGCGTTTCTTTATTTCAGTACGATGCAGACTTAAATATTTGAAAACAGTCAGCTAGAATGACAAAATCTAATATTTTTAAAGATGTAGCGACCATTTTAAACCATGGTTGTTGGGTTATGACGGTTTGCACAACAGTTTTATTTCTAGCAATGATGTTGAGGATCATATGAACGCAGTCGCTTGGCTGTGATAGTGCTCTCGTCTTTCACCTGTAAAGTGGCCTCTCAGAATGATCGATGGTTTTTAATTAACTGGCCGAATACGGGCACTTGAGTTGACTGAAGTTGACATTAGGTTTGACAGATGTCTCACAGTTCGAGCCGGGCCGAATCGATATTTCCTAGTGATGGAGGTTTTATCCAGTTCTGTCTCCATTTTAATGATGATTTCTAGGCTTAACTTAACCTCAACCACTGTGATCTATTTGTGATTTGATACCTAAAGCTTAGTCCCAATTAATTAGTCTTTATGCCATCATAATATTAATTACTATCGGTTATCTGACGGAAGAGCAAACCATGTTTGAAAAGCTTGTCGCTACACTTTAGCAAGGAGAGGAAAGTTGCTATTCTGATGGCATTAAATTCATCGAAATATATGTTTGTATCTAAAATAAAGTTTTAGCATGTTTTGTTTTGTTTGAATTTATCCAAATTGCCCTTGGAATCTTCAGAAGGATCATGCAAATAAAGATATCACTCGGGACAGTCTCGATAAATTGTGGAAAACTAAACAGAAATGTCTGAAAAATAGAGAGGTTTTATTGCGTTGACATAGACTTGGTAAACACAAGAGAAGGTTGGATTGGGAGAAAGGTAGATTGCAAGAGGCTGTCAAGGAATTGCATAACTTTCGAGGATTATCCTTATCCTGAGAATTTTCTTAGCACAGAGGACGTGTCGAAATTATTTTAGTCAGCTACCAAATGTGACTTAAAAACTGCGTTTGTTTTGGAGAGCCCGCATACAGCTCGTTAGCGTTGTTTAAAGATTGAAGTCTAGTCTTCCGTAGCTTACAAAGACCAAAAACCTCAAAGCGTTGATCATTTTCTGTCCGGTGGCAGGCATTTTGACCGGAAAATATTTGCTGTCTTACATTAAACACAGAGGGATGGTCGCTATGTCGCACATTTCTGAAAAGAAACAACTACGTGAATGGACCTTTTACAGCGTTGCAGATTTGGAATTAAAAAATTTTGCACAATAACGGTCTGGTGTTGTAGCTTCTCTATCGGAAGCAAAGTTAGGGATGCAGCACATGCATACCATAAGTTATCGAAAATTCATTTCTTACCCGCGGAATCTTGCCTAATTAACATCTGATAAAATTCTTTAAACAGAAACTAAATTGAGATGTTTCATCCTGACAAGGTTTGAGCGACGGTTTTGGAAAATCTTCATATATGCTATTTGCGCATAGTTTTACTTTTGAAGGGCGCTTCGTTGGTACACGTGCTATTGAAGAAGTCGGCTGCGCATGACTATCACAAATATGTCGTGTCTTCTAAAAATTGGGAGGATCCGGATTTGGATTTGTAATCCAAGATTACACAGATCACGGTGCATCAAAGGAACGGAGCTTTAGTTCATCACATCAGTTACCATGACAGCAACTGGGAAATTGTAGAGTGCCTCAGCGGAATCGCGCGCTAAATTTAAAAACGAAAACAAGATGGCCGTCGCGGATAGAGCAGCTGAAGTACTTACTTCTTTGTAATTGAACACCGCTGGGAAAAATAATTGATTTCGGATCCTTTTCCTAAAATGTATTTGATAGATCACTGATCTGAAAATGGATTCGCCCGAAAGGAACGCTACAGATCAGAAATCCTGATCCGGATTCTCCCAAAGGAATGCACCCTTAACGTCAAGTGTCGATCATCTTCCGAGACAATTTCTTGAACGCGAAATTCCCAACGAAAATAAAGTTTTCGTGGACGAACGTGTCTCACGAAGTTCGCTTAGGCTCTCATATAACTAATTCGTATTACTTTGATTTATTTGGAAATCTGTGAATTAAAGAGATTTTCCCAAAAATTAAGTATTTCATCCTTTTCCTATTTCGAGTTTTTTTTTAAGTGGGGGGTGGGAGGTGAGGCCTTGCTATTGAAAGAATTTTAATCATAAAATCTGGAGATTACATAATTACTGTGACTACAGTAAGTCTGCATACACGAGTGAGCCTTTCTTAGGATATTTATCCCCATGCAGTGTGCAGCGCTTAGTATACTTTACCTGCTAATTTTTGAGTGGTCAAAGACATTTGTCAATACAACTCTTTAATTTGTCTTCTTAGACGTCTTTTAGGTAAAAATATCTTATTCTAAAATTCCTATTTGTAATGAAAAACACACCGAATGAGTGAATTCATCTATGGCCACACAAACTGGCCAGACAAGTAACTTTTCAGCGCCAACACATGTAAAAACAATTTTTTTTAAATTTCCCTTTACAGTAATGCTGACTTTGACAAAGCATTTATATGGATCAGGTGAGAAGTGCTAATTAAGACTCTAACAAACATGTATTTACTTTCCCGAGAATAAAAGGGAAACATGGTAAAACTCTGAGAGATTTATCAAGATCAAAATAATTACTAAGCTAATCATTTTCGAAGTGCACTTAAAAACCACAGTATGCCTCAGGCCTCAGAATAAATACTGTTAATTTGTTCTCACTCTGATCCCAGAACTACCATTTACAAATTAAAACAAATAATAACAATAACATTATGAAAACTATGGATGGTCTTTGCCAACAAGCTATCCATGTTTTCTTGTGTTTAGTTATTCCCACTTTATAATTTTTTTTCGTTTTTTTTTTCCCAGAATGCCAGATTTCATGTTTTGAAGATTCCTGTTACATGTTGCAAAACCAAGGACCGAATTGAAACAATAACAGAATATTATGTAAAAAGCAGGGGGCTGACCTAGTTTCCATTGAAACCGTAAAAGAATGGAACTTTTTAAATGACTTGATTCAAAAACCCAAATGGAAATATAATAAGTGGATGATTGGTTTGGAAAA
Organism: Pocillopora damicornis; assembly: GCF_964200805.1. Lineage (NCBI taxonomy): Eukaryota > Metazoa > Cnidaria > Anthozoa > Scleractinia > Pocilloporidae > Pocillopora > Pocillopora damicornis. The sequence continues at coordinate 11,405,524 of NC_142670.1, forward strand.
AGAAGCCGGCAATTGGACTTGGGTGAGTGGAAAACCACTGACCATTTGCAAATGGGATAAAAACCAGCCAAGTGACGACGGAGATGTGGCAATAATAGTCAGGACGTCTTTGAATGATAGTAAAGTGGGCCTATTTCAAGTGACCCACGGGGATCAGCCTTATGCCTCAATTTGTGAAATTACCAAAGGTAAGAGGCAACACAATTGAATAAACTAGGGGTGTGCTCAAAGCCCTTGAGCGTAAAAAAAGTGCTACCAGACCTTGATAAAATGATAAAACCTTGCACCTTTATTTCCCTTATTGTGTGGAAGCTTCAAACCAATTTCTTCATTTTAGTTTTAAAATGGCCAATATTCTTGGTCTACCTAAGCCTGATAATTTAATTTCGGTCATCGCTAAAATTTTCGAGCTTCTCACAGTAATGAATGAAATATCGTTGCAAAGGTGTCAAAGAACATCGTGATAATGAACATATTTAAGCTTTACCCTCGTGAATAAATGGGAGGAGACCCACGTTTTAAAGAAATATTGTTTACCTTCGATAAATTTCCAAATGGATATTATTTTGAAGACTCGTTTTCTCATTTTGAAGATTGTTTTAAAGACTCCTGCTACGTGTTTATGGCCTCTGGGTTTACATGGATGTTTAACAGAGATTATTGTCGCGACTGCGGAGTTGACCTAATTTCCATTGAAACCGAAGAGGAATGGTTCTTTATTGATGGCGAGATTCGAAATCGCGATACTGCGGAGTGGTACATCGGGTTGGAAAAAAAGGAAAGAAATTGGACTTGGGTGAGTGAAAGGCCACTGACTATCGGTAAATGGAGATCAAACCAGCCAAGCAATAACAATAGAGTGGCATTTATAATCAGGGAGTCTGATTCGGGTGAACAGGGCTTATCTACTGATCCAGCGGGGACAGATCCCAAAGCTTTCATTTGTGAGATGCCCAAAGGTAAGACAAATTTGCGCCTGCTTAGCGCACAATAAACAGAGAAGCGCTTGTCTAGGCCCTTAGTGAGACAGAAATGTCATCATGGACCACACTGTCATGAATATATTGATCTTGGATTTGCGCGTCACGTTTCCTTTCCACTTCGCAAATTTGTATGAACTATTCATTATGGATGACTTGCAGTCGAAAATGGAGACCATAATACTCGATCTACCCATCCCAGCCACTTTGATATCGAGCATCACAAAATAGTCAGACTTAAGGTTTCAGAACCGGAAATTAAAAGAATTGAGATTGATGCAATTATGGTGGACTACTCAGTTCGTCCAGCATGGTTTGCCTATAAACGAGACTAGAGAGATTTCTTCTAGAAACATGCCATATTTCGCAACGCCAACGACATTTTGTGATGCTGAATATCATCAAAAGGGAAGGTGTAAATTTTAATGGCATTAAACTTACTGAGGATGAACTAAGTTTAGTAATAGCACTGTGTACGAGAAAGAATGCAGAAATCGGCTTAGGTATATCCTTACTTTTATTTTTTTCCCTGAAAACTCATCGAAATTAGCAGGGCCATCATTTTCATCTGCGACGGTATGGCCATCAGAATCGGCAAAGGTAGTAGCGTTGTTGTCGTCATCGATCTCTTTAGGAACGTCGCCCTCACTGTTGCCATCACCATCGCTGTCTCTGTTTCGATTGCCCTCGCCCTCACCATCGCTGTCTCCGTTGTCGTCTTTGCTGTGGCCATCGCCATCTTTGATAATACCATCTTCATCGCCGTCGCCTTCAAATTCAGTTCAGAAGCTGGTGAATTTTGTGATTATTTACCATCCTTGTACATGTTAAGTTTCAGAATGTAATTAGTTCATACCAATAACTGACACTTTCACTATCTTAGGCAAATGAATATGTTTCCAAACTTCGCGGACTTGATAGCAACAAAAAGACCTCTTTGAAGGTATCTAACTTTACCAATAACTAATATATTATCGTACAGAATATATCCTAAAAAATATGTAAATATATGTGTATATATAATTGTGGGAAATTGTAGCAAATGCTGTTGGAAAGTGCTCAATACACGTGAGTGTACAGCGAAATAAAGTTCAAAATGACTAAAATGAAACATGCATGATTCCCTGTAACTCACGAGTTACATGGAGTAACTGAGACTGACAGCAGCTATTGTATTTTCCTTTTGAAGAACGTTCCCTTTAATTTATTCTATCGGAAGCTAATGGAAGAAGGAAAGGTGTATGTATCATATACATGTATATATATATATATATATATAAATTCAAATAGCGACGTTTTGAGAACGAGTACATATTTACATATATGCTTATATGTACTTTTATATGTAAAGAGAGACAGTGACAGAGGGCGGGAAAGAAATTTGATAAGGCTACCTGAGCCAAGGAAAACACAGCTTTTAAACAACACTCTGTATACTTATATCGTTCTAGGACCGGAACAGAATTAATACTAGACACATTCTCCACGCTTCTTTAGCATCAAAACTCTCATCTTCGTCGTTCCTTTTTTAATGTTTGCACTGCTTATCAAATAAAGTAGATTCCAAGTTGCCGCGCGTCTGTTTGGTTATGGATAACAGAAAACTTCAGGAGTATTGACCAAATCAATGATCAGTTTCTTTGTTCTTACCACATTTTGGCGTCGTTAATGATCTATAAGTATTTCAACTGTTATTAAACAGATACATGGCAAAAGGGTATCTACTTGTAACAAAACAACGTTATAAGTAATTAGAACCACACGCTTGACATAGATCCCTATGAAATTATTGAAAATCACATGGATAAAATTGTTTTACGTGATTTCAGGAGGCTGTAAACGTGTTTGAAAATTTCATCGTCAGCTTTGAAAATATGACAAAACTTCATGTAGGCCAGTTCACCATAGACGAGTTTCAGAAAGGAAGAGAATCCATCTTTAATGTGGCTGTCGCCTTCGAGAAATTTGCTCTTAATTATGGCAAGCATCACCTTCCAATAAAGATTGTAAGCCACAAAATGGGTGAGTAAAAACACCACCACTTATCAGATTTGTAAATAAAATTCTTCGTCGATGCTTATTCACGGTCTGAGTGACTGATACTTTATCTCCTAAATAGGATAATGACTTTTACAACTGGGCTGGGTTGTTCTGAGCTAAGTTTAGATAGTCGAGGATTCATGTGAAGTCTGATTTCAGATATGAAAGCTATAAAAGAAAATTCAGCATAATTCTATTGGACTATTGACTATAATCTTCATGATTGTTTGACTCTTCAAAAAGAGTGAAGAAAATTATCTCAAAATGGCTTTTGAACGAAGGAATAAAGAAACCCGGATCAGAATTTAACTTTAGGTGAGCGCCTCAGAACGCCTTAGGTGAGTGGCCTCAGAACAACTGAGTGGGTCCTGAGTCATTTACAAACGCTTATGTTGGATCTAGTCTGTCTCTTTATTCTTCAATTTTTAGTCGTATTCATCCATAAGCGGGAAGTCTTTTTTTTTTTATCCTTCAGTGCTGGAAGTCCAAAAGGCCTACCGCCAAAATGCAAGTGACTTTTACCTCGACGTACACGAATGGCAAACGAACATCAATATTGCCTCTTCAAATTTTGCAGATAACGGTTTGTGTTACCTGTTGTCTTCAGTCTGAAAAAAAAAATTTATATACATATATATAAATATGGGGGTAGTGTCTACCTTTGCATAAAGTGCTCAATGCTGTGGTAGCAAAGCTAAGTATACATAAGTTAAAGAATTAAAGAGTACGCATCGATTCTCTGTGACTCTGAGTTTCGCGCCTAAGCGCTCGTCAGACAGAACTTTATTCAATGAATGAATGCCTCCTTATATACAAATAAGATAAGTAGCTAATTAATTCACTAGTGTGATGATCTGATCTATGTCTGAAATAAAGATTCTATAGAGCTATTGCTGGTGGCTTGTGAAATTTGCTGAGTAAAACTTATTCTCTTAGCGGCATTTAGAAATGAGATCTGTTTTTTTGTTTAATAAAGACGGCTTCTTAGCTCTAACTAAGTAAAGTTTTTCTGTGAGGCACAAGTGGCACCGCTTGCTTTTGTTGCTGTAGGCCGGGGCGGTCGCTAAAATACTCCAGTTAATTGCAAAATTGGTGTTGTTGTCTTTGAGTGTCCAGATCTGCTTTGATAGTTCCGTGCTGTTTGAATAGTTTCTGTTCCGAAAAGAAAGTTTGTGTTGCATATAACACTAACAGAAGGAACTTTTAAATAACGTTATTATTTAATTAGTAAGTCTGTTGTAATCTGATGTCGATGTTCACTAGGGAGTATTTGTTCTCATGGCAGCATTTAGAAATTAATTCAGCTCTTTTGTTAAGGTTGCTTGCTTTGTCGGCTTTAATAATGTAGAGTTTTTCAGTTAGGCAGAGGTTACATCGTCTGGAAATATTGTTATAGGTATCGACACCAGATTACAATTAAACAGCGTTGACGTTATTTCTCACGGAGGACAGTTCACAAGCTTTCGCAGGCTTTGCTTCCAAAACCTGCGCTCATCGGGTTTATTTGTTTTATAGCCTGAAGGAAATACATAGATTTACCTTTTTTAGGATCAGTGGTCGTCGGGTGTGTATATAAGAATCTGCAAGACATACTGCCGAAAAGTCAACCCAACAGGAATGGAACAGGAAGCACAAGGTAACAATATTGTCTTCTTTGTGCTCAAAACACCTGGCCCTGGTTGTTCGAAGGGTAATTAACGTTATCCACTGAATAATTCGCTATCCGGCAGATAGAGCAAAACATTTTGTTAACACTTATCTGCTGGATAGCGTCGACTGGCGTTATCTTCCCTACGTAGAGAATATCGGCTAAGATATGCAAATAGTTTGGTATCGTCACCACCGCTACCACTCTTTTAAACCACCATATTTTTGTCACATTCTGGTTCATTTTCAAATCATTGTGTACACAGATATTTGGGTAGCAGAATAATAATGGCAGCAATGGAACCTAAACCAAAAAAATTGCTAGAAAATGTCGTCTTGAAGTTCAAAAACATAAAGGTAAGCAAGATTAAATAACATGAAAGTAAAGAGAGATTATTTGGAATGTGCTGTTTTATTTCATCTCACCACGATGATTTTATTTTCAGATAGAAGAAAGGGTGAAGAATTGCATGTTTTGGAGAGGCTTCAGCGAAAGGTAAGAAATTGCAATACATCATTTACTTTTCTCAGAATTTTCTTGTTCGTTTGGTCGTCCGTTTGCCTCTATGTTCTCGCCAATATTTTCCGTGAATTTCGTTGTCCAGTTGCTTGTTGGCTGTATTTGCGAATGTCCTCTTATATTCCGGTTATCACGGGAGACACTTTTACCTAGAATTGTTATGTTTCATTATTTTTCCCTTAATTTAACATTAATTTTCCCTTAAAATTTGTCCTGATAAGATGATTTTCTCTATTGAAATTATTTTTCCAAGCTATAATCCTTCTATCTACGACAACTTCTGTCTAAAAATTTGTAATACACCCAATCAAAGTTTGAATCTATGCCTAACAAGGAAGTATTGTAAATAGTTTCCGCCTTGACTTATTAAACCTAACAATGAACTGCAAATAGTGTAATCGATATTATGAAATCAAAAGGGTTTTGATGAAATTCACTCTTTTGGTACCATGGAAGGCTATTTCCTACAATACGTCTTGCCTGCTGAGGTCATGCTTCCTTTGCAGCTCCGACGGATTTTCAGACGAAGGATGCCATGTAGTTACGTCGAGGAGCAATTCAGAAGAAACAGTTTGTAGCTGCAATCATTTGACTCATTTTGCTGTTTTATTAGATTACAACGATGGTACAAAGGTAACCAATTATATGTATGTTCTTATTCCAGCACTGGTGATACATGTATTAATTGAGCTAATTCACGTGTCTCTATTTTCTTTTTTTATGCTATGTGACGCAGCTTTCCAAACAGGAGGAGACTGTGTTGAAGATAATTACCTACGTAGGATTAAGCTTGTCGATCATCGGGATCCTTGTAACATCAGCCTTGTACTTTTTCTTTACGTAAGCATGGAGGCTAAATAATGGATGAAGAACACATTCTCAAGTCTTCTTCTAATTACTATCGATTGTAATTTCTCAACAAAGGAAAAAAAAAACAAAGGAATAAACGTAACTTTAAGTTATCCAAAATGTTCCTTTTAATCTCTCCGAAATTAAGGTAAAGTAAGTCGATTAAATAACCAATTTACTTTACATTTCATGTTCAATTAGAAGAGCATTAACAATGTATGGTCTCTTTCCTCAGTCCTTAATGTTTTCTTATTCTATACTAACTTGGCTTTTTATTTGCCTTTTGATTCTGAAACTTTTGATTGACTTAATTTTTTTTGGTGTTTGTTTTGTTCTGGTTGGTTTTTCTTTTTTTGCTTAACTTTTCATTTGAATTATTTTTGTTTTGATTATGTTTGTTTTTTTTACTCATTTCTGGTTTTTGTTTTTCCTTCCTTTTTCGTCATCTTTCATTTTACCAGAGATGTCCGTCAACCTCTGTCTCAAATTCGATTGAGTCTTTCTGTGTCACTCGGAGTTGGACAGCTAATTTTTCTCGCAGGAGTAAACGCCACAGAACACACGGTGAGAGGCTTCTCCGATCTTTTCATTTAATTAATCAAATCTTTCTCCCACAACAAAAAAAAACATATTTTCTTTTGCAGGCTGCTTGTATCGCAGTAGCAGCTCTGATGCAGTATTTCCTGATGGCTGCCTTTTGCTGGATGCTGGTCGAGGGAATCTACCTCTACCTGTTTGTTGTGAAAGTTTACAACATCAACACCAAGATGCACATGTATCACGTCATCTCATGGGGTATTTCCATGACTTATTTTATTACAACATGTATTGCAGGTAGTACCGTGCTCTCAAATTTGGTGTTGTCATCAAGTCAAGTGCTTTGAATTTATTTTTTTGTATTTATGGGTAGGTTTCCCTATGATCATGATGGCCATTTCACTTGGCATTGCTGTTGCGAAAGAAGGAATACAAAGCTATGTCAGTGATAAATAGTAAGAAACACATCAATAGGTTACTTTTTACCTTTCTTCTCTCTCTCGCGCACTATCAAGTTAAGTTCGTTTTATTTTTCTTGTTCCGTTTTTCCTTGGGTTTTTCTTTTTAAATCATTGTGATGACTTTCATTCTTGTCTTTCAATTTTATTAGTTGTTGGCTGTCTTCGACCAACAATCTGATCTGGATATTCATCTCCTTTGTAACGTTCATCGAAGTTGTGAGTTTATGATTAATTTATTTCACGGTGCTTGGTTTACCAAACTAGTTACTCACTATTTTTCTATTGGACTCACTATGTTTTTTGTTCGACCTAAACTAAACAAATAACTTCTATACTAAGATTCTCTTGGCTTTTCGACTACCAAGTATAGAAACTTAATTCAGTGATTTTAATGGCATTTTTAATAGGTCAACATCTTGATACTCGTACGAGTCATAAAGGAGATGACCAATTTGGTGCAGCCAATAGGTGAAGACGACCATATTCAGCAAATACGGTAGGATTCACAACACAAAATTATTCAAAATAATGAAAAAAAATTTCCTTAACAAGCTGTACGTGCGGCAACGTTCGCCCGACTCCCTCATCCCTTGACCAGTTTGCTATTACGATACCTGTTAATGAGACTGCGAAAAAAATTATCAACCCTTATGCATGCACCTTATATTTTGTTGTCGATCTTAGAATTGGTATCAAAGCTTGCGCACTGATGATTCCTTTACTGGGTGTCACGTGGCTGTGTGGTCTTCTTTCGCCTCTACAAAAGGCTTTTGCTTACATTTTCACAATGCTCAACTCTACTCAGGTGAGTGTCCGATTGAAACTCGTAAACCCAATCAATCTAGATTGTTCAATTTACACAGCTCTAACCGAAGAGAGAACCCTTTACAATGATTAGATGATATAAAAAAAATTAAAAAACCTGTTAACTATCCACTTGACCCGAAATATATTCGTAGCAGTCTTGTTAGATCTATTAGATATTGATTCTTGAAGACGATTATTATATGCATTGTGCACTGAGATACCCAAACAACGCACGCTCCGCCGCTTCCTACCTAAGCGCAATATTGTAAAAAAAATGATTTTGAAATTATGTCTCTGCAACAGGGTTTCCTGATTTTTGTTCTACACGGCTTACGAAACAGTCAGGTAAGAAAAGAAAACTAAGTCAAGAATAAGGAAAGTGCACATTATAGCACAAATGTTTAAGCATGAATAACTATTTGAATGAAATTTGAAAGAAATGTATCATTTGTTGCTTGTCTATCTGCAGATCAGAGAGCGATTGAAAAGAAAGATGAACGTGGTTTTTACCACTTCAAATAAGGAGGACTCCACAAGGAAGAGCTCACAGGTCAATTCAAGTGACGTCGGCGATGCCCGGGCAGTTGAATTGCAGCCTCGCAGTGACGTTAAATCGAATTAGCACTGTACTTAAGTCAGTGGATTTAACTGTCTGCCAGTAACATTCTATTCCATTGAACGATTGTGTAGTAAATAGCGATTAGTCGATGGCGATCGATCTGAGTTTCAATCTGCTGTTAAAATGTAATGTAGTAAAAGTAAATTAACATAAGGTGCATCATGTAAGTCGTTAGTTTTTAGTTAGTAGGACGGATGTAGAGCTATCGAGTAGAAATACTGTCAATAAATTGTTACAGCTATTATTATTATTTTATTATTATTAAGTGAGATTGTTCTCTTGCTTATTGTTTTAGCAATTTACCAGCTGCAAGTGCTATTTTTTATCTTAACGGCCTTTCCAGAACATCGCATACATGAACTTGCTAAAGATCTTTTGTTAGCTACATGCTAAGTTGTCCTCACTAAGGATCAAATTATCGTAACTACAGGTTGGTCTGGCTTGTCTGTTATTAAGTGACTTTCATTAAAGATTACATCTACTTTAGAAGTTCAATAAACTTATGGCATGAAATTATTACAAATTCTTCTTTAATTAACACTGTTTAGTTCCAACACGCATTTAACTGCCTCCTTTCAATCCTCGTGCGCTACATTTTAACGCTTGCTACATGATGCTTTCACGTTTCATATCGGAGAAGATACTTGTCAAACAGTATCTTGTTACTGTAATATTAGCAGCCTCGTCCAACATCTAATGTTATCACTTATGAATAAACAGATGAATAGATAGATGATGCTGAGTTAATGAATAAATAACTATGTTAAAAAAGAAAGAAATTCTAGGAGATTACATATTTTAACCCTTTAATGCCCAAGATCTCATTTTTAATTCTCCTCACTGTCTGCCACACAATTCTCAGGTGCTACTTCTGAGAATTTGGTACTGTATCACCAGAAAATCCTCAAACTTAAATTTTTCCTTGTTCTCATAACCTGTCTGATCGATATTGTATTGATACTGTAAGGAGAAATTCTGTCTTGGTCACTCATGGGAGTTAAAGGATTAAAGATCACTTGAATTTTCAATCCTTATTCTCCGCTTTCCTTAGATAAGTATTTCTATTTCGAATTGTAAATGTACCGATGAGTTCTGATATTTAAAATTGGAGCCATGGTAACCAAAACTGGAGAAAACTTCATTTCAAAGTGATCGAAGAAAAATTGCACACAGTAGACAATTTAAAGGAACAAAGCGCAGTAATAAATATGTTAGTTAATTAAATGAGCCTCATTTCTAAACGTCAATACAAGTGAGACATATGCTGTTGCATCTATCCAAATTAATGTTTCTTGTTCTTGTGAACACTTCTTGAACAAAATTATGGTTTTGACATGTGACCAGAAAAAAATAGAATCGGATAAAAATAGTATACGTACATTTCTTCCCCTACTTTCAAAGGGGCAAAGAGAAATATTCACCATAGGAATTGACGCACTCACAGCGTAGGTTACAACTTAGTATTATCTTTGCCAGAAAAACAAATTGCAAAAATTTATCTTTCAAGCTTTACTTTTTCCTTAATGGGCCTCGAGCACTGCAAAGAGATTAAGGGATATTTGAGCAGTCTTTCTCCACCTCAGCTTATGCCTCAACGTGATATGCGCGATATGTGTTTCCATTAGCTCAGCTAATGGAAACACGACAAAACAATCGACAACATTCTATTATAAGGTCATACCTGTTTATAAATTAGCATATAAGGCTACTGACTCTACCATACTTCTTCAGAAGAAATTAAACAAAGGAAATGATTCTGAAATGCACCAAATTATTCCTCCACACCGGTCAAATGTGATAGGTATAAACGCTTCAAGTGGCGACTGACTCAATACATTGCGGATGAGACTAAGGACTATTTGAGGATCATCTTGCCATTATATTATGGGCGAACACTATAGATGGTGATGAGAGAGGCACTTGAAGAAGGGATTTTCCTACCCACGGAACACATAACAATGACTGGGCCTAGACTGGAACTTAGACCTGAATGGAAAAGGTTAGCATTCAAAGAGATGGACTCAGAGGCGATGGTCTTCATGACACTTTTACCGTATAAGGGGGGAAGGGTGGGAGGAGGGATTTGTTTTGTAAGCTGAGGGCTTGACTATAAGTCGTGAAGCGCCATTGGTTTTCTGTCCAATTGACGATCAACCGTATGAAAGCTATATTTAACTCACGCTTTAAGAAGGCATCCTCTGACACGGGGTTTTCCACAGTAGATAATACATGTTAATTAATACATGTGCGAAGAATTAATGACATACGAGGTTAGACCCATCGACTGATACGGCAGCATTTCATCCGCGAGTTGAAAGCAAAGACATTATTTTCGTTTATTTGTACGAACAGATAGGACACCCACGTTAGCCACCAGTGAATAATACAGAAATCTGTTCAAGAAAACTATCGTTATCTATCTATCGTGGAGCCCATAACTTCATTGCTCATAAATGACTTTTTTTTTACTGCATTTTCATAAAATTTGAAAATAATATGTGTTTTTGTCTCGTGAAATTCTCGATCTTATGAAGAAAACCAATGCCTTACACCCGGTGCAAGTTTCTTTCAGTCTATTAGTCTATCTGTTAAAAAAAGTGAAAAAAAAAATGATGACTCATGTCATGAACTGTCGACCAAATTTTATAATTTACATGTATTCTAGCTCCTACTAAAGAGTTTTAAATACCTGAAGAAATCGCCTTTTATTTACTGCTCCCGGATCACGCCGGGTAAGGGAGCATCGCCAAATAGCAACTTGCCGCCCGCTTTAATCTCCTCTAAGTTCAGCGGTTTACTTACAGAGAAGCTAAGAATGGTCGCTAAGCTTTACAGAATGGCGGCCACGGATGAGATAAAAGGGGCTGTTTATGCCCTTCGCCCTTTGCGTGGAAAAGTGGAAAATTTTTTTCAGTTTGAAGAAGAAGTGTGAGAGATTATAACGTCAGTTTTTTAAAAACACCGTAGTGGGCAAGATGTGTTTCAAAAAGTTTGCCGCTCACGAACAGAAGTCGGTTCGGTCATCGAAGCGGAAATTTCTATGTCGCTTAAGTCTGTGTACAGACGCCTAACGGCTCGAATGAAAGCTAGAGAACCGTGGACGGTAACTTTTACGAGGGACATGCCCGAAGAAATTTTTCTATCCGTTATGGAAGTGGTAAAGAAGGCTCCCTCTGCCTTTGGCGTAATACATACAACAACAGATGTGGCATATCAGCTTTCTTACTCTAAGGAGACCAGACTTTTGAGAGATTTTTCAAAGTTGTGCAACACTTCCCGAGAAGACGTCATGTCTTACCTCTGCAAGCAAACTAAAGCGCCCAGGAAAGGAAACGCCAAGGTTACAGTCAAGCTGGATAAGCCTTTTGTACTGACATATATGAAGCGGAAACAACATCTGATAGTGAAGTGCCCCTAGATTTTCACAAATGAACATGGTTATTCCTTTCAAACTTGACTGAAATAGACAACTTGACACCATCCTGTACTTATTGTTCGAAGGGCTAATACTTCCAACCTTCATCAGTTATTGTTACAATAATGATTAGCAACTAACAGCGCCCAATTATTGTTCCACAAGTTGTGATAGTTTTCTTGCCAATTAGGGTTATCATAGCAACATTAAAAATCGTTAAAAACATTTGTAATTTTCCGTCTTAATTCTTATAACTCAAAACTGAGTTGACGACTTCCATTTGTTATACTGAATTATGATCATGTCATGCTACAAGTCTTGGCAGGGTTTTTAAAAGCTTGTCAGAGTAGTTCAGAACCACCCTAAGTTTTTGAAAATTGAAGGTTGCTTTCAACCACTCTGACAGAAGTTTTTTTAGACTTTGCCGAATGTTGTTTCATGACATGCTGATTGTAAAACAAGAATAAAAAATAGGACTCACTAAACTCATTTTTGAACTAATAGCCCTAAAAGCTTAAATTAAGGGCTTTTAAACAGGTCATTCTGATGCTATGCTAACCCTTATGGAACAGATGTTGTCTTTAGTTTTGAGTAATGATTGGACATTTGTTTTGTAGCAATACTGTGGCAGTAAGTGACCCATCAAAATGTAAGGGCTGGAAATTACTAAAAACACTTATGAGCCTCCCTTAGGCACATGTACTCTAACTTAGTGTCTGAACAGAAATGTGTACTATTGATACACACCTGATGCAACAAACAAACAGGTGCATCCACCAGATCAACCCTTGTTTAGTATAAGCACTCATTTAACAGGTTCATTAGTGTTTATTAAAAATGCTTCAAGATGGAAATAACAGATGTCCCATTGCTAAAGATATGTTAACAATTGTTGAGAAAATGCATAACAATACAATTTTGTGACAACCCTTTCCATTGTTTTACCGCTAAAATGGACCAATACAGAATTTATCCATATAAAATGCCTAATAACTTAAGGTTAAGATTTTTCTTAACAAGAATGGATTTAAGCATCAAATGCTTCAACATGTAAATAACAAAAATTACATTGCTTAAGACACACTACCAATTGTTAAGAACTATGAAAACATTACAATTCTGTGACAACTTATTTCACTGTTTTACAACTGAAATGGGCCAATACAGAATTAATCCATATAAAATACCTATGGATTTAAGCACTATTGATCTGGTTCAATCACAGAACCTCTTTTTTTAAGCAGGAAGCTTTTCCTTTGAGGCCCTCAACATGTCATTTGTGACAAGACCTTCCCTTGGTCAATACTACTTTGAATCACATTCATCAACAGGTCACTACAAAAAGTACACTTGCTTTCTGCAGGGACTGCTTTTTCAAGATTACAGTAACAGTGTCCAGAGTTTTCAAAAATCCTGGCTGGAATGTAAACAGCGTTGTGTTTGCAAGTATTTAGCTGAAATCCTGTTCTGGCAGCCAAATCAACATGACAAATTCATGTTTAAAAATTTCAGGCCACCGTTGCTTGAAAAGTTGTATTCTCACTTAGTTTCTTCAGAGCTATGTGTTTGGCCTCCCTCCCTTCCATTGTCACAGTTCCCAATCCTTGCTTGTATTTCCTGTGGACATCTTGTGCATGGCTGGGTATGATGTGCCCTATTGTCCAAACAGTGACATTGACTGATGAAGGCAGAAATAAAGCATTTGCACGAAAATACTCCCTTGCAACAACAGCCAATTGGCTCAGCTGTTCAGCAGTGATATCAAACCTATTAAAAATGGACACACAATCCCTTAGTTTTAGCCCAACATAAGCACAGATCAAAACTGTTTGCCTCTGACATTTAGAGTCTTTCTCACTGCTAAGCCACTTGACCAACCACATGAAATTATGACAAAACAGTCTAGATTCTTTCCCTGTAAAGCGGTACTGCAAATCCTGACCAGTGCCCTGTGTTTCATCATACCATTTGATAACCTTTCTAGCAAGGCATTTGGCTTTAACTTCATACTTAAGGGCAGTTAGAACTCGTGAAAAGGGGCTATCCTTTGGGACATCACTAAACTTCTTGCATGCACCAGAAGATTAGACTTTGCAATAGCCTCCTTTAACACACCCTCAAAAAAGTACTGCCATGCATTGTTCTTAACATGGAGATGCTCCACATGGGCTTTCTCTATCAACTTGCCAATCAATGGGACAAATTCCTGGCGACTGTTTTTCTTTGAGATGAAATCTGTTACCTTAGTTCGAAATTGCTTTTCTTTGAGTTGTTTAGTTGACAAAGACTGCTTAAATTTGTCAACTTGGTTAGCAACTTCAATTCTTTTTTCATATTTCCAAGGATGCCACATGGTTCCACCATTAGTTGCAAATGTACCCTTGAAATCTGAACAATTTTCTTTTGATGCATTTGCAAAGGAGGAAAAGAACTTGGCACTGTTTGATAACTCTCCCCCCAACATAGCAAGCATTTTCATGTCATTAGGTACTTCTTCAAATTTAAAAGTAAACTTGAGACCCTCAATTTCAAAAACCTTCCCTCCAGGTTAGTAATTTCTTGGCATAAGAGCTGCACATACTTTTTAACCACAGGGCAAGACTCCTCACAGTTGGCACCGAATATAATAAAATTATCATTACTGGAGGCAACCCTCTTGCCAACATTTAAGAAACTTACTAAAAATGTGCAAGCACTTTCGTTCTTACCAAAAGGGCACCCGTCGCCACCAAAGGCAACAAGGAATGTGCTCTCCGCATTACCAAACCATTTTAGTGATTCTTTCTTATCCCTCCTTAAGTAAAGCTGTGCAAGGCGTGGCAAAAACTCTTCCAATTTTCGAAAACAACCACGAACAGTATCATCTTCTGATGTTTCTTGAATATAATCCTCAACTGCAAACACATTCCCAATATCAATTTTGCTTATTTCCCTCACAAGATTATTGTAAGTCAGCAATTTTGGAATGGGACATTTTGGCATGATACTGATGCTTGATCTCTTTCCCCTTTCTTTCTCACTCTTTTTCATTGACAAAGCAACCCGCACAGCCTGATATTTTCTTTTACCCATAATACCACTGCTGTAAAATGTGGCAATAATCCTCTTAACATTTGTGGGTGAGTTTTCAAAAGATCTCACATTCCCTTTATAAACATTAGACACTACTTTATCTTCTAACTTATCATTACTTAAAACATAATCTTTCATTGTATTTAATTTACAACGCTTGTTTAAAGTGTCGAACATGCCATCTAAGGCAGGTGTTGGGTTGTTTTCTGAACCACCATGGATTCTTGCTGCAGCCACCAATGTCTCATGACGTCTCTTAGTTGCTGTACGAAGTGGTAGGTTTGATGTTCCTTCCACAGGACAAGTGGGAAGTCTTGTGCGGCCACCAGGAGGTGATACACATGTCCCTGGCTGTGAATGAATACATAGTCACCCATGGATGTGACATTTATTGGGAGCTACATGTAACAAATAAAATAAACCAAAATAAAATAAAAATAAAATAAAACAACAAGACAACATAAAAGAAAAGAAAAGAAAATAACATAACATAAGATAAAGTAAAACAAAAAAATAACCAAAATAAAATAAAACAAGCTGGGCAAACAAATAAAATAACTACAGTCCCTCACTGTGCCATTCCCCTACTGTGCAAATCTTTTGCTTTGCACCTATATACTATGCATGAATTATGTAATCTCACTTGTATTTTGCCAGGTATTTCATTTAAGACCACAACACTGTGACAAGCAAAGATTTGTTTCTGCCTTCATGACCCCTTGGGGGAGTGATTTGGCCCAGCATGTCAGATCCCATATTTGCTCAGGTCCATTTGGTTCTCAGCACTGCCTTTTCTCTGACAATGAGTAATTTCGAGTGCATTTCATACACAATATTTCCCAAGGTAAGGCATAATTTTTCAAATTTGTCAGTCCTGTCACAAAGCTAATATATCCCAACCATCAGCTTAACATTAATTTGGTGACCAACCTGGATATTATCATTTTGGTTTGTTAAAGCAGTTAGCACTCCCCTTGCATCATCAACCTTTAAACACAACAAATAAGAAATGAATACCTAAACTTACGTGTGACTACTCTAACTGAGGCCACCTGACAAAATTTTCTACAAATTAAAAGACTAAGTATCGTGGAGGTTGACAATAATTTTCCAACAAATGACTACAATTCTGTTGCCTTGTATTGTACAGCTTGATTACAAGGATAATTTGTTGGAAACTATTGTTAACCTCCTTGATTTTTATTCGTTAAATTTGTGGAGAATTTTGTCCGGTGGTCTCAGTTGGAGTAGTCACACTGTAAATAAAAGAATACAATACAAGCTTATGTATATATAAAAAAGTTAAATTAACCATAATTTCATTTATCACTAAGCTTAATTGTATAAAATATAGTTTGGTCATTCACACTTTATAGGCTTATACACCTATCAATGTTAAGCTCCTAGGGGGGTGGGGGGAGGGGCATAAGCAGGGGATTTGAACTCAGATTAGTTTTTCTGTTTAAATGCCCAGCCCTAGGGAAGTCACCCTGGGTCAAAAAAATGCAAATTCCTCACTCCAGGAGCATTATTGTTGGTCAAAAGAACTCAACGAGTGATCAAAAGTCCCTACCACGGGCAGACTTGTGAAGTCAAATCCCCCTCCTATGCCCGGCCTCCCCCCCCCCCTTACCCCAGCGACTTAACATTGATAGGTGCATTATGTGTCAGGAATGACAGGACCAAAACAAGCAACAGAACACCACAATTACAAATCCGAATAAAAGGTAAAGAGGCACTTCGGCAAATTATCACATCATATTTACACACCAACCTTTGTCTTCAGCCGGTTTATTCTCCTGTTAATTGTCTTCAGCTCTGTTTTCATTGCTCTAGACTGTTCCACGGCTTTCTGCCTCACATCCTTACGTGCCTTCATGAAGTTTGCGAGATCGAACCTATTACTCTTCGACGAAGGCATCGCTTATCCGCTTATCCAGCCTGACTATAACCTTGACATTTTTTCCTGGGCGCTATGGTTTGCTTGCAAAGGTAAGACATGAGGTATCTCTCACATTGCCTGCAAAATATCGAGTGCGCTTTAAGTCCTATATCTTTGATACGAAGGGAAATTTAGCAAAACAAAAATCATACGATTTTTACCTGGTCTTAAACGCATCTTTGTGTGTTCTTTATATCAGTTTTCACTTCGTCTGTTAAAAACCTATCCAAGTACAATTATCAATATTTTCGAGCACAGAATCGATAGCCGACGTATAATTCACTTCTTTTTCTTTGAATTTTTCCGATAGCAGGCCAAAAATACTCGAGTTTGGTATCGACCGAACCACGTTTTGAGACCTCATATGTATCCCAAAATGCATTAAGAGCCGTTATTTATGCAAAAATAATCTAAGCCCCAGTCTTCTCGCGGCAATTTTGGCTTCGGGCGCCATATTTAAAGACAATTTTATGCCTTTTTTGACCACCCACTGACCCGGCGTGGATACAAAAACTTTCGTCTGCCGACAGCTGCTCGCAGCAACTTATACATATCTGGGGCTCAGTGAAGAGTGAAACTGAATCCTGGAAAATGGCAAAAACCCTTTTCATACGTTGCGCGCTAGGTAAGTACTACCGTTAATATTTCTGTTAGTGTATCATAAGCAATGAAACACAAGGACTTGACCATCCATTTGCAAAAAAATTATATCGACCGAAGAACTTCCCGCGACACGCCGGCAAATCCAACCTTTAAATTTATTTCATGTTGTTTAGGCATTCTAATGACAAAACGTTCCAAGCTCTACAGATATATGCTATAGGCTTCCAGATTATCACATGTTTTTAGCAACAGTTTTTTGGTGTTTATACACTTTCCGTACGATGCAAAATAGTTGGGAAAAAGTAAGCCAGAATGGCACATTCGTGCGGCAGTCACTGTAATTTACATCGTCATGGCGGTGTGTCAAACAGCTTTAAGCAGCTTTAATTGAGATGAAAGGACAAAATATTTCTGTTGCTATCCTATCCTTTGCGCAAAACGGCGTATGAAAACGTTCGCTTTCAATTCTTTTTTATAATTTTTTTTCCTTGGGAGCGAATGTTATAAATTGGTTCAACTTGAATTCCTAAAAGCTTAAACAGATGCAAATTTTTACAACAGTTTGACGCGGGGTTGGGAGAAAATTAGAGTAGTAGATGTTTTATCCACCCTCCCACCTCAAATATCTTACCTATGTTTTCATTCAGACTTTGAGTCAAATTTATAATTTAGTTGACTGTTTCCATTCTTTTCTAACGCTGAAACATCATTTCCAGCTACCTAGATCGATAAACGATGACATAAATTTTTTGATGTAGATTTGGAACAAAAAAATTAAAAGGAACGGCGGTCCGACCTCTCCGAAGTCTTTTTTTCAGTCGTTGTTAATTAGAAAAATTAACATATAAATATGACATTTAAAAAAACGAAAACAAAAAAAAACAAACAAAAAAAAAAACCGATGAGAAGGTAACAAGCATTTAAGATGTGTTAAATTACATAATTAAAACAATTAAAAACAGCATTTATATTCATTCATAACCTTTGACACACACCTCCTCTCACAGTCAAATTTGTGCATAACATTCCGAGGTTCCTTTAATAGGTATCCGCCACAGTGATATCTTTTGTTGGACACCGAATTCAATGAATTGAAATTGGGTTGTCAATGAATTATGCCCTCCTGTCATATGGAGCAGATTATGAATTCAAAACAGCATGAAAACGCATTTTGTCAGTTTGTATGAAAAAAAATAGAACCGCTACCGCATTGCAGCTAGTAAAGCAAATTTTCCATAAAGTTTGGTCATAACCCGCGTTCTCTTTGGTTAAAAGATAGTTCTTTATCAGAGTACAAAACACAGAGTTAAAGCTGTCACTCCATATACCAACTTGAACTGTGTCCGCTCATTCCCAGACTTCTCCGTAGCTCTCTTTCGTTAATTGAAAGTGAAGTTTTGGAACAAGCGAGCCAGCAATTAGTAACAGAAGAACCAAGCAAAGGTTTGTGAACATGCCGAGCGCCATATGGTTTCGTGTTCAAAAACAAAGCATAATAAAACATAAATAATGAATGGCATATCTGTCAAAGTTCATACAAATCATGACGGTATCAGATTTAGTGCAAGTCTCATCAGTCGAGTTTTACGGCGCTGTCATCCCGAGCAATCTTCGTGTTCCTGTAAATTCGGCTGTCGTTCATTCACATCCCTTGAGCAGTTTCTTTTCTAATTGTCATGTGTAAAAACTTGTGTGTTTTTGTTAGTCACAACTCGGCCGGATTTCACTGAATATTTCACTTTCAGATTCTGCATGGAGACTGAAACACTTCAGGCAAATGTCAAATTTGACCTGCCGAAGTATTTCAGTTTTTGAACTATTGCAGATTGTGAACGTTGATGGTTTGAAATTTTTAAAAGCTTTAAACTTGTTCAACCAGTCAGATTATTTTAAGAAGGATTCTGATTGGCTTATTATAGCGTGTTTTATAGGAGTATAGAGCATACTGAAGACACTGTTATTCCCTTTGTTGGAAATTGCCTTTAGTGAAAATTGACTGTAATGAGTGGGGAATATAACGAACTCTTTATTAAAAGAGAAACCTTGAATGTTCTCTGTTCTGTTATGAAGCACGTAAGAAGCAGCTAGTGCACTCAAGAGGTGGAGAGAAATACTTGACTATAAATTTTAATTAGTTTATTGTAGTACTTTTCTGTGAATTTCCTTAGACAACAACAAATAACAGACTTATGCCCCCTTAAACATCGGTAATTGCAACGCAAACTGGTGAATCTGATAACATGAGAAGTAGATTTCCATGACAAAAATAAACTGGATCTATTTTTCATATTCGTACTTCAGCTATCCAGACTTTGATGATGAAATCCGTGAGAGGAGGTAGGGCTGCGATTTTGGTATATATGTGTCACCTCAAATAACCTTTGGCCCAAAGAAGGGGAGGGTATGGTTCTGTTACATTTACAAGTCGTTGAATTAGAAGAAATAAAGCTGCAGCTTTAACCATAGAACCACCACTAACCTGAGGTTAATATGGGTGACTGCAGTGAAAAAGGTTTGAAATATACTTTAAGACTGGATATCGAGCTTATTTTGAACTAGGAAAAGATTCGATTCATAACAGATGTACGAGACACAGAAACTTGGTTAAAATGTCTTTACGTTCTGCTCTTTATATACACGTAGATATGAATTAAGTGACTAAGTTAATTTCATGTTTTCAAGAGTTCGTTTTCAAATGCTATTTTTTGTTTTCTACTGTAATCTGTAGAAAGCCCAACTGCTTGTTTTAAAAGTTCCCACTACAAGTTTTGTACGTTGGGAAAAACATGGAACGAGAGCAGAAGCTTTTGCAGGGCCGACGGTGGGGATTTAGTTTCCATTGAAACCGAAGAAGAATTGGACTTTATCGGTAATGAGATTAAAGACACCAATGAACAAAGGTGGCACATCGGTTTGGTAAGAGAGAACGGGAGTTGGACCTGGGTGAGTGGAAGACCACCGACTTTTTTTAAATGGGGAGACCAACCGAGTGGGGGCAGAAATAGGGCCACGTTAGTCACGAAGAACCAACAGGGCCACTTTTCAAATCAATTCCACTGCGGAGAAGACACTTCATATATTTGTGAAATGCCAAAAGGTAAGAACACATTACATCTGTATACTAAATTGTAAAAAGAACCTCGCATAGGAAAAGTGTCACCACGCCACAGAGTACACAGCTATGTCCAAGTGTAACTGTTAACTGCGCATGTGCATGTGCAGCAATATTTCTTATGTTTCACAAACTTGAGGGAAATTATTTTTAGTTAACTAATGGACAAAGGTATAAAAAGAACTCACTCTTTCAATTAGTTCTTCAATTTTTTAAAAAAAATCGAGCTAACTCGGGCTCCAAAATGAACTGTGTTGGCGAGTTAGCATCGAGGAACCCTTCAACTTTCTTGTCGCATGCACTATTAATGTTGAAAAAAATTGTTCAGCGGGTTTTTGGGCGGCACGAGTATCATATTTTATAATTGTGGTAAAATTGTCATGATGTACTTGAGTAATTGTTGTATTTCATCGTATTACTGCTCAGCATAAACCAATTCGTATATTTTTTACATTTTTTGAGAAATAAGACTCTCTAGACGTTTGTTTCGTAAAACGGCCGGAGCGCGATAGTTGACGACGTAATTGTAACGGTAGAGCGAAAAAAAAAAGGAAGGTCTGGATCCGGTTGCATAACGAACGCATGCGATACGCAAGCTGACACAAATTTTTCGTTTGACCACTTCTTTCCCGACTTCTACTATCACGCTACCTTTTAGTGGCTGAAAACCCAGAACAGGCTATGGAAAGATTGTCTTGCATCTTTTTAAGCTGTTGGGGAAAACTCATCCCGGATCAACTATCGAGATTACGTTGGAATACCCTGCACACTTACACATGGTAAGAGGAGATGGGTACAGAATTGCACTTTCCCTGATGGCATATGCAATCTAAATTGTTCCGTAACTAGCTGCGAGAGAGAGGGCAAGATGACATGTCCGAGCTCTACGGACAAAATTGAACACAGACGTACAGCCCATTGTACGGAAGCTGAAAAAGGACAATCCAAAAATATTTGCAAATCCGAAAAAATATTCAGAATCGATATCTTTTAGACAAATCGCTTTTGAAAATTTTGTAAAAACGAGAAAACAATTTCAAAGCCGGTTTAATTCAAAGATCCACAAATAACTTTCGTGAAAATCGAAAATAGTTTACAACCCAAACATCTTTTCAAAAAATTTACGCAAATCGAGAAAAATATTTTGTCACGTGACACTTGCGCCAGTAGTAAGCACTTTGTCACGATACAGCACATCGTATCGCATTAGGTTGCACTAGTTTGACTTGGAGTCACTACACGAACGGACTAAACAGTACCAAGTGTATTGCGATGTTCTGCCACAAATGTGGATAAGAATTTGTGAGCAATGAGCTATTCTGCCGTTGATGTGGAACATTAAAGAGACCTGAACTGGAAAACGTGTTACACAGTTCGTCAGATGAGAGATCTACCGCTGAACATTACTTTGAAAGAGGACTTCGTTATCATACTATTGTTAATTTTTTTTTTTAAATACTATGATATTTGTATGAACCTGAGGACTCTAAAGAGAAGGTTGCGTGAGTATGGGTTGAGAAGGAGAAATAAAGCCCATTCAGAGCACGAAACCGTTGTGACACGAAAACTAAATAAAAGCTAGAAGGCTAGATCCACTTTTTTTTACTAACTTTTCGCTATTGATGTTATGTTTGCGAGGTTAAAGTTTAGCTTTGCGTTATGCGTTTCGTTTTCCTTGAGAGAAAACATGTCCCGCCTTTTTTAAATTGAAAACTTTAACTCACGCGAAGAAATTTCTAGTAGTCATTACATCAAAAGATTAGATAGATCCTGGCTTTAGTGTGAATGTCTAAGAAAACCTAGCTGCGAAATTGACATATTTCAAGGCCTGGACAAGGAGCCTCCTAATCATTTTCTCTCGTTATGCCTTAATCAACAAATTCATCAAATTATTCAAATAAAAGCGCTGAATTAAAACTTTTCTCAGCAAGACGATCAAGGTTAAACTAAAAAAACCAAGAAGAGGCCGTAAATTCATCGGAAATTGTTCAAGATAAAGTAAAAAATGAAAACCTCATATTCAGTGGTTTAACAATTAATACACGTGCATATTTTGCGATTTGCGTGGTATTTTCCAGGCACCACAGGGGCGATTTGAAATGACATAATGCGGTCTTGATCCACATTTTTCTTTAAAGATTCCTCAATTTCTACAGTAACTTCGTCGCCTTCACCATCACGTGAAATAGCACATGCAACCTCGCCATCCCCCTCGCCCTCGCGGTCGCCATCGCCGTCGCCATCGCCGTCGCCGTCGCCGTCGCCGTCGCCATCGCCATCGCCATCGCCATCGCCGTCGCCGTCTACAGTAACTTCGTCGCCTTCACCATCACGTGAAATAGCACATGCAACCTCGCCATTTCCCTCGCCCTCGCGGTCGCCATCGCCGTCGCCCTCGCGGTCGCCGTCGCCGTCGCCGTCGCCGTCGCCGTCGCCGTCGCCGTCGCCGTCGCCGTCGCCGTCGCCGTCGCCGTCGCCGTCGCCGTCGCCGTCGCCGTCGCCGTCGCCGTCGCCGTCGCCGTCGCCGTCGCCGTCGCCGTCGCCGTCGCCGTTGCCGACGCCATCGCCATCGCTGTCGTCGTCGCCTTCGTCATCTCCAGTTGAGCAGCTGGTGTGTTTTGTGGATAGTCATTTACCGTATTTTTGCATGTCGCTTTTCAGGATCCTCCTTATTTACAATTGTGACAGACATTATTTTTTATTCTAGGCAGATGAATATGTTTCAAAATTTGACGGAATAAATATTACCAGACAGAGTTCCATACAGGTATTTAACTTACACAACTTAAAGGCTTTTAGCTTTGATATATGTTTCTAAAACCATAAAAACTAAATATCTGACCTTTAAGGATAAACCACCATTCAAGCCACATGAGGTGAAAATAGTGAGGTTTAGAGATAATCCAGGTTCCTAAAAGAGTTCTTGAGCCAATAAATACCCAGGACAGCATTGAGGACCTGCTGCTAGACTTTTTCCACATTCTTAATTTATAAATTGTATATTTGAGATTGGCTGGTCGTATTTTATGTACTTGTAGGAGGCTGTAACTGTGTTCGAAGATTTTACCATAAAAATCAAGAACGTCACAAAGGACGCCATTGGAGACATGAAAACGCTACAAAAATCCATCTTTGAGGTGGCAGAGGCCGTCGAGAAATTTGCTCTTAATTATAGCAAGCGACACCTGAGTGGAATGAGGCCTTCAAAAAGTTTTGTTTTCCGAAAAATGGGTGAGGTTGCGGCCTTCAATCCTGTTTAGTTTTAAAGTCTATTCTATGGGCGGCCGTCACCACCAAAAATACAAGGATGTCAAATAGATCAGCAAATACAAAGATGGTGTAAGGATCAGCTGCAGAATAGCATAGCTAATAAAGGAATGGCATGGCCAAATTATAGACAGTCTAGTTTTCCTTCGTGAAACAGAACACCCTAAACATGAATAGTTTAGCCAAATGAGAAACGGTCTAGTAGCCCATGTTGAGTTGGAACATGAGATTGTGAAATGGACTAGCTCAATTACGAATAGCTTAGCACTCATTTGCGATACAGTACTCAAACGGTGTAGCGTTGAGTTAAACGGCTCAGGGTATCGTCGAGTAGCACAGCGTACGCACAAACGGTGTAGCGTTGCGTCAAATGGCTCAGCTTAATGTAGAATGGTACAGCGTACACACATATGGTGTAGCGCTGCGGGAAATGGCTCAGCGTAATGTCGAATGGTACAGCGTACATGCAAACAGTGTAGCGTTGCGTGAAATGGTTTAGCGTAATGTCGAATGGTACAGCGTACATACAAACAGAGTAGCGTTGCGTGAAGTGGCTTAGCATAATGTCGAATGGTACAGCGTACACACAAATGGTGTAGCGTTGCGTGAAATGGCTCAGCGTAATGTAGAATGGTACAGCGTAGACACAAATAGTGTAGCGTTCGGTCGAATAGCTTTGCAAAACATCAGACGCTCTATCTGAACATTAAATTACTTAGTATTACTTGAAATATTTCGATGTTGTGGCGAATCGTCGTGGCGTGACGTGAAGGCTATGCCATTCCTTTATTAGCTATGCTATCCTGCAGCTGATCCTTAAGCCATCTTTGTATTTGCTGATCTATACGACATCCTTGTATTTTTGGTGGTGACGGCCGCCAAGGCATCTCGCCGAAACCACCAAAAATACAAACCGCAAATGGAACAGCGATCTGCTGGGGGTATGACGTCATCGAATGTGAAGACTGACACGAAATCATTACATGGCGTAGTATAGTCTTCACTCCGCTTTGCCGTAAAGCAGAGCCAATTTGGTACGTTTCTCCTCTTTTTTCACTACTGATATTGCACTTATTCGTTGTCGTTCATGAAAGCGTTAATTAAAATAGCAACGAGACTGAATTCTACCACGATTTGCCGGCCTCCCGGTTTACCACAGTTTGCACGCGTTGGTGGGCCTGAACATGTTTATAGTATTAAGTAGTGTTATGATGTGCATTAAATGTCAATTGTCGAGCTCTCTTTTCTTTCTCCGACTCACGCTTACTTTTCAATGAGAGTCCAACTTCAACGGCTCTTTGAACATTGGAGGAGTACGTGAGAAGTTAAATATTGTGTGTGCCCTGGACGCCATGGTAAGAAAACTGCTGTCCTTGATCTGTTTTGACATTTTTCGATCAAAGTGATATCGGAATGCTTTAATTGATGTGCCGGACGATAAGAGTAAGCTAAGAGAAGACATATTTATTATTTTAAAGAGGTGTACATTATATTGCTTTGTTTATTAACTTTTTCCTGGGTGCAGTGATAGTAAAAGTAAGTTCCATTTTTATTTTGTCGATCAAACGTAGATTACATGTCTGGACCGGAAACAGTTAAAGGGTTTTTTCGCGTTCCAAAATAGTTTTTGCCAGAGTAATATTTTTTCTGAGTTGGTTTTGCGCGCATACATACTTATCTTCCCTGTGCTCTTTCTCATTCCGTAGTCATCACGTATTAAGGAAGGCTAGTGCGGACACCGTAATGCACGTAGTTGTACGTAATTGTCCAACTCTAGGTCGAGTTTTACCGTTCGATCTGTTACAGTCGCAACTTGCTGAATAAAAACTATTGCATAATTCAGACAATTGACAGGACGTCTTGCTGTTTCGTCGTTTGTTTCGGTAGACGTATTTATTTACATTTTTATTTATTTTTACATTTCTGTACCTCAACTATTAATTTTTGTGATTATTATTACTATTATTATAATCATTATTATTATTATTATTTTTATTATTATTATTGCTACAGACTGAGTTCAGTACACACCAAATATATTGACTAGAGTTGCGTGACCATGGCGTCCAGGGCACACACAAAATCCAACTTCTCACGTACTCCTGCAATGTTCAAAGAACCGTTGAAGTTAAACTCCCTTTGAAAAGAAAGCGCAAGTCAGAAAAGAAAAGAAATGAGAGCTCGGCAATAGACATTGAATGCACATTTTAATAATAGTTGAGTTTAATAGTTAAATTAATAGTTGAGGTACAGAAATGTAAAGTTGGACAATTACGTACAACTACGTGCATTACGGTGCATTACTTTTACTATCACTGCACCCAGGAAAAAGTTAATAAACAAAGCAATATAATGTACACCCTTTTAAAATAATAAATATGTCTTCTCTTAGCTTACTCTTATCGTCCGGCACATCAATTAAAGCATTCCGATATCACTTTGATCGAAAAATGTCAAAACAGATCAAGGACAGCAGTTTTCTTACCATGGCGTCCAGGGCACACACAATATTTAACTTCTCACGTACTCCTCCAATGTTCAAAGAGCCGTTGAAGTTGAACTCTCATTGAAAAGTGAGCGTGAGTCGGAGAAAGAAAAGAGAGCTCGACAATTGACATTTAATGCACGTCATAACACTACTTAATACTATAAACATGTTCAGGCCCACCAACGCGTGCAAACTGTGGTAAACCGGGAGGCCGGCAAATCGTGGTAGAATTCAGTCTCGTTGCTATTTTAATTGACGCTTTCATGAACGACAACGAATAAGTGCAATATCAGTAGTGAAAAAAGAGGAGAAACGTACCAAATTGGCTCTGCTTTACGGCAAAGCGGAGTGAAGACTATACTACGCCATGTAATGATTTCGTGTCAGTCTTCACATTCGATGACGTCATACCCCCAGCAGATCGCTGTTCCATTTGCGGTTTGTATTTTTGGTGGTTTCGGCGAGATGCCTTGGCGGCCGTCACCACCAAAAATACAAGGATGTCGTATAGATCAGCAAATACAAAGATGGCTTAAGGATCAGCTGCAGGATAGCATAGCTAATAAAGGAATGGCATAGCCTTCACGTCACGCCACGACGATTCGCCACAACATCGAAATATTTCAAGTAATACTAAGTAATTTAATGTTCAGATAGAGCGTCTGATGTTTTGCAAAGCTATTCGACCGAACGCTACACTATTTGTGTCTACGCTGTACCATTTTACATTACGCTGAGCCATTTCACGCAACGCTACACCAGTTGTGTGTACGCTGTACCGTTCGACATTATGCTAAGCCACTTCACGCAACGCTACTCTGTTTGTATGTACGCTGTACCATTCGACATTACGCTAAACCATTTCACGCAACGCTACACTGTTTGCATGTACGCTGTACCATTCGACATTACGCTGAGCCATTTCACACAACGCTACACTGTTTTTATGTACGCTGTACCATTCGACATTACGCTGAGCCATTTCCCGCAGCGCTACACCATATGTGTGTACGCTGTACCATTCTACATTAAGCTGAGCCATTTGACGCAACGCTACACCGTTTGTGCGTACGCTGTGCTACTCGACGATACCCTGAGCCGTTTAACTCAACGCTACACCGTTTGAGTACTGTATCGCAAATGAGTGCTAAGCTATTCGTAATTGAGCTAGTCCATTTCACAATCTCATGTTCCAACTCAACATGGGCTACTAGACCGTTTCTCATTTGGCTAAACTATTCATGTTTAGGATGTTCTGTTTCACGAAGGAAAACTAGACTGTCTATAATTTGGCCATGCCATTCCTTTATTAGCTATGCTATTCTGCAGCTGATCCTTACACCATCTTTGTATTTGCTGATCTATTTGACATCCTTGTATTTTTGGTGGTGACGGCCGCCCATACTATTCCTCTGTTACTTACTGACTAACTGATCGACTGAGTTGTCTAGTTTCCTAGAAGATGTAAGAACTCAGTTATCAACCCAACCTATCAGAAACGTCATTGCTGAATTTCATCGACTCATCGGTTTTTTTAATTTGTTCAATATTTTTATATTTTGCGGTGAACAATTAAGGAGAGAAAAAGGAATGCCTTAAAATTTTCATGTTCTCGCTCTATTTATTGAAACTTTCCGTAAATATTAGTTTGTTGAGCAACTAACTGGAATTATCAAATCTCCGAAATACTTTCCGCTCACTTCATCCTATGCACTGGTCTCAAAATTGACATATCGTCTGCGATGCATATAAATGCAAACTTTTTAACCGTACCCGTAAAAATTCCCTAATGAACTCCTCCTAAACGCATCGAAACGCGCCGGGGAATGAGATGAGTATTCACAATTTTAGTCCGTGCAGTACCACTCACTTTTAATCAGTTTAACTTTGAAAAAAACGGTTTAAAAATAGTTTAATTCGCTGGAACATCACTAAAGAACAAACATATTACAAAAAGCACGTTATGTTTTTTTATATGTGCTATTGTAAACTTCAGAGTAAGTGCTTTTATGTGTACGTCATTAAGTTTACTTTGTTTTTTCCGACAGTTTTGGTCATTCAAAAAGCCTATCGCCAGAATACGAGTGGCTTCCACTTTGAGGAAAAGGGATGGCGAACGAGAATCGATATCGCATCTTCAAATTTTAAGGAAAATGGTTCGTATTAACCAGCCTGTTCACATTATAACTTTAAGCCTCATATAAATGCGCTTCATTAGTTTACATAGTCTATTTTCTTTAACCATTCGCCTTCCTTCTAATGTCGCATACCTTAGAGCCTGATAAAAATTTGATTTTTTTGGGCTTTTTTGTTGTTGTTTGATAACTTTTTTTGTTGATTCTTGGGGGGTTTAAGGATCATTGGTAGTTGCGTTTGTGTACAAGGATCTGCATGACCTACTGCTAAAAGATCAAGCCATCAGGAGTGGAACTGACAACCAAAGGTGACGTTCTTTTAATATCAGTCCATGTTGTTTATCCCCAAAAACACATAACACGCAAGTACATAAGATCTAAGTTCAACTGAGCTGAACTTAGAAACTTTCCAAAAATGCCAACTAAGGTTGGAAGACTACCAACTTGTCTCTAACCATTCCACCTTCATGAAAAATTCGCTTGAATCTACCAATATGATATAATGTTGCTTCCTTGGTTCTGGCCATTTCCAAATACAATTTCCTTCATAGGTATATCAACTCTAGAATCATGGCCGTAACTATGGACCCCAAGCCAGAGAAGTTGCGAGAAAATGTCATCCTAAAGTTCAAAGACCTTAAGGTAACATTAAAATTAGTTGCTATGCGTTGTTTAGATTCATTTTGACGAGATAAAATTTATTTTCAGGTCTTGACAGCAGAGAAGCGCTGTATGATTTGGAGTGGCTTCAGCAAAAGGTAAAAAAGAAAATACAATATATTATTGTATGGTATTTATTCCTTCTTATATTAAATTAAGTGTGGAGGAGAATGAAGAAACTTTCTCAGATGTTTTTGTGCAGATTAACACTTTCCTGGAAGCCTACATGTTGTTTTTTTTAGAGAGGAGAAGTTTGACTGAAATGTTCTCGCGCAAAATTGTCAAACATCACCTCTTCCCCAAACAATGAATCATTTTGTGCCTTTTGTTAACTTTACTTTTTTTCAGGTCTGAGGGATTTTCAGAGGAAGGATGCCATGTAGTTACATCAAAAAGCAACTTAGAAGAAACAGTTTGCAGCTGCAATCATTTGACGCATTTTGCCATCTTAATGAGCTACGACGGTAGCACAAAGGTAATCAAATAATTATTGCCTTACTCAATAATTTTATGGGCGCAATTAACTAAATCAATGTTTTCCCTTTTTTTTTTTTTTTTTTTTTTTTTTTGTAACAGCTCACCGCGGAGGACAAAACAACTCTGAAAATTATCACCTACGTGGGAATGAGCCTTTCCATCTTCGGGATACTTTTAACATTAATACTTTATTCGTGCCTCACGTAAGTAATGTACCTGAATAACAACTAGGTAGATACTTAACTCCCCTCACCAAGGCTGGTAAGAAAAGAGATCTCAATGCAAATCTCCACACAAATAACAACGTACAAGTAGGATAATTCACAAATTCTAGCTACGTTTCATGCCCCATCAAGAGTGCTTGAACGGCTCATGGTCTCACAGTTTATGAATTTTTTAGGGCTTAGATATTTTCCTTTTGGTCCTTTCTGGAGCTATTTATTGATTTTTTTCTCTCCTTTGCTGTCAAGATTTACTTGATGTTTTAGTCATATTTTGCTGTCTTTTAATTCCGTTTTATTGTGTTTGGTTGTGCTTACTGTCTTCAGTGTGTTGTTGTTTATGTTGTTGTTAGTTTTGTCTAATTCATTCTTTTTAATCTATTATTATTATTTCACCAGAGATGTTCGTCAACCTCTCTCTCAAATTCGACTCAGTGTTTCTATCTCCCTTGGAGCTGGACAGATCATCTTCCTTGCCGGAATAAACGCCATAGAAAATAAAGTTAGTATCCTCTCTTTCTATCCATGGAATGAAGCAGCACGATGAGAATACGAAAACTCTTTCTTTTCACAGGCTGCTTGTGTTACAATAGCAGCTCTGATGCAGTATTTCTTAATGGCCGCTTTCTGTTGGATGCTGATCGAGGGAATTTATCTCTACTTCTTCGTTGTGAAAGTTTACAACATCAACACCAAGATGTGCATGCCCCACGTTATCTCATGGGGTAAGTTAATTATTTTAAAACATGCGCTAGTAACTGTAACCATGCTTTTGGATCGCCAAATCTGGTGTTGTCGTCCAGTAAAGTGTTTCGATCTCCTTCCTTTCTCTATGGGCAGGTCTTCCAGTGATCATGGTGGCCATTTCACTCGGCATCGCTGTTGGGAAAGAAGGGTTACAAAGCTATACGAGTGATAAATAGTAATAGTCTCTTCTTGCTCTTCTCCTTTTAATTCATTTCATTGCACTCTTTTTTTTTCTTTTTTTTTTGTTGCACTTTTTTTTGGTATATATTTTTTGATAGGTATCGATTCATTTGCTGAAAATTTGTGTTTCTTTCTTGTCTTTCACTTCTTCGAGTTTAGTTGCTGGCTTTCCTCGACTAACAGCCTGATCTGGATATTCGGCGCCTTTGTGGCTTTTATTGAAGTGGTGAGTTTATGATTAGTGTTGGTGATTGTGATTAGCATACCTGGACTACTTCCTGCTAAAGATTTTTTCCTCTGCTCTTTAAAACGAATTAAGTATTTATGATATGACCACACACATTATTTACCATTTTCTTTTTCCTATCTACTCTCAAAAAAAGTTCGGACGTAGCCGCTGTTTGCGGGGATGCTAGTCAAATTTAACCTAATGATGGTCTTCAATAGCGAGAAAAGCCCGTGGAGAAATGTCTTCACAAGCATAAGATAGCTTCATAAATTCTCTAACTTATACTACAAAGTATGGGAAAAAAACTTCTCCCCCCTTCCCTCCACGCAAAAATAACTCACGGAAACATTGAAAAAGATAAAAGTAGCAGTAAAAGTGGGATATATTGAATTTATATCATTCAACATGAGGCTTTACTTGGCGTGGTTCTTTCAGTTTAGACACTTCCGTGCACGATTTCTTTTGCTCATTGGTAGTGGATCGAAACTCATAAGCTCGTTCTCCCGGTTGAGAGTTCTACTCCCTGTAAATGACTCTTCATCCAACGCTTATTACCGAACTAGTAACTTCCTTGGCAAAGATCCTCTCCTGCTTTGGCTATTCGACATCCACATTTGAATCATCAATTTATTTTTTATTGTATATTTTAGCTCAACATTTTGATACTTGTACGAGTTATAAAGGAGATGACCAATTTGTTGCAGCCAACAAGGGAAGACCACCATTTTCAGCAAATACGGTGAGAATCACATCATAAAACTAAAACCAAATGGTGGAAGAGATTGCCATGCCCTCCTGAGGGGCTATATTTGCCTAGCCTCCTTATTCCGTAATCAGTAAGGCATCACAACAATGAAAATTCATTGTTAGAGGAAAGTAAAAGAATGGTTTTTTCTAACTCCTAGTCTTGGCATCAAAGCATGCGTGGTGATGATTCCCCTGCTAGGTGTCACGTGGCTATTCGGTCTCCTCTCACCTGTACATAAAACTTTCGCTTACATCTTCACCATACTTAACTCTACTCAGGTCAGTGTTCGATGGTAACTGTAAAAATTCATTAATCTCTAGTATTTATTTTACTTTCTAACCAAGTGAGACACCATTAGGATGGTCAGATGATATTTTTTTGGAATTTTCAAAACAAAAGGTGTTAACTATGCAATCGATGACAGACTTCTTTTTCAATTATAAGATGTGCAATTTTCCTTCCTTTTTGGAAATCTTAATGGGTGCTTGACCAATTTGTTTGCATATTGTAAAATTAATGATCTTGAAATCATTTTTATGCTGCAGGGTTTCCTGATTTTCGCTCTACACTGTATGCGAAACACTCAGGAAAGGAAAAAAATTGAACTGATAATTAGCTTTATAACACCAAGTTTTAGTGATTCAATAAATATCCGAGCGCTAAGAACCGTATTTCGTGTTGCTCATCTATCTGCAGATCAGAGAGCGATTCAAAAGAAAGATGAACATCGTTTTTCCGTCTTCTATAAAGAACAAATCCACGAGGAAGAGCTCACAGGTCAATCCAAATGAGGTTGGGGATATATGGACAGTTTAATTGCAGTCTCGTGCTAAATTTGAATCGAAATAGTACTTAACTTAAATAAATGAATTCAGCCAACCGGAAATAACAACTAAATACTTAGAACAATCACTTAGTTAACAGAAATAAGTTGGTTACGATCGATCTGAGTTAAGATCTGCAGGTAAAAAGAGGTCTTGTCTTTATTATTGTTTGAGCATTCAACTGGTTGTATTATTTTGTAACCTATCATTTTTATGATAATAAGTTTATTTTCTAGTCGATCGTATATTTGCAGACAAGAATCATCGAAATAAACCAGTCTATAATAAACAAATAGAGAAGCCTTGACTGTGCTCTGTTCTGTTATAAAGCACTTAGGAAGCGGCTAGAGCACGAAAGAAGAGTAGGGAGAAACACGAGACGTAGTCGAGTGTTTCTTCCCACTTCTTGAGTGCTCTAGCCGCTTCCTAAGTGCTTTATAACAGAACAGAGCACAGTCAAGGCTTCTTTATTTGTTTTAGAATAAAGAATCCGTTAAATTCCCCAAGCATTACTTTCAATTTTCAAAACAAACTTTATTTCCAAAGCGAACAACAATGTCGTCAGCATGCTCTATACTCTCATAAAGCACGTTACAATAAGCCAATCAGAATCCCTGTTAGAATGGTTCAAATAATCTGATTGGCTGTACAAGACAAAAGCTGTCAAAAGTGTCAAACCATCAAAGTTCAAAAACCATCAAAGT
Source organism: Pocillopora damicornis (assembly GCF_964200805.1). Classification (NCBI taxonomy): domain Eukaryota; kingdom Metazoa; phylum Cnidaria; class Anthozoa; order Scleractinia; family Pocilloporidae; genus Pocillopora; species Pocillopora damicornis. Next base: position 11,438,808 of record NC_142670.1, read on the forward strand.
TCACATTCTACGATAGTTTACAAACTAAAATAGTTCAGCAAGTCGAATTTAACACTTTTGCCTGAAGTTTTTAAGTCTCTAATATAGAATCTTGAAGTGAAATGTTCAGTGAACTTCAGCCGAATTATGGCTCATAAAAACACGCGAGTTTTTTCACATGAAAAGGTGGAAAACAAACTGTTCAAGGCGAGTGTTTTTTGAATGAACGACAGCCGAATTCACCGGAACATGAAGATCGCTTGTGATGCAGCGCCGCAAAACTCGGCTGCAGTGACTACTGTGAATTGCCACTCAATGGGAAAGGATATTAGAGCAAGCTCTTATTTTTTCACTCGAAAGGCGGCCGATGTAGTTTCTGAGGCTTGCTTTACTGTGATGACCGGAGATCGCCATGATGAGCGAGCCGCGATGAACTTAGCATGATCATATTCGCTCAGACACCGTCATGATTAGTATGAATTTTAACAATTATGCCAGTTTGGTTATATTTTTCATCATTTCTGTTTTGTTCTGTTTTGTTTTTGAACACTGAACTTTATATACTATACGAGTGTTGGCTGTGTTTGATTTTTATTACCGTACGTAAGCTTATAATCTAACTGAGCGTGAAAATCTTTAAAACTCGGAATGTTTACTTTGTTTTTCGTTTGAGGATTTTCGTATCTGCTCACGTTTTAATAACGTAAATAATGGCGCCTGGTATGTTTATAAACCTTTGTTTGATTCTTCTGTTGCTACTTGCCGGCTCGCTTCAGTTCCGAAATTTCGCTTTCAATTATTGGAAAAAAGCTAAAAAGAAGTCCCGGAAAAGCTCGAACATGGTACAATTGGTAGATGGCGGGATAGCTGTAGCTCAGTTCTATGCTCTATACTCTCATAGAGCACGTTCTTTCAACCAATGACAGTGCTCGTTATATCCGAACTTTATTATAAATTTAAATTTCTAATGGCTCCGTATGTTGATGACTGCTTTGTTTCACTTACTTAATTTACAAACTTCTTATCAAACACTGTTATTAATTTTAATTATAAGCTATGGATAGTCTCTGAAACTAGTAATTTCTAGAAATTTTTGGAATACCTAGTTATGCTGACATGCATACAAAGGAATTGTTCTGCAAAATTTTATTAGGTTGCGTAGCTATGGTGTAACACCACCAAAATGGTTTCTGTAAGCTTCCGGAATTATCTGGAACACTTAATACAAAAAGATTCAGTCGTGCCGCGGTAGTACTTGTTGTTGTCGGGAGTGACTGATTTTTCAGATAGTTATAATAAAAAGAGAGCAACTGTGGGAGATTATTAATTTCGAGGAACTTGGGAGACAACTGTGAGATTGTGTCAGTGGTGAGCTAAGATGTAATTTGTAGTGGGCTTAAATAAGTTTATTTAGCATAAAAACTGTACTTCCTTTAAGAGTCGCTCCTTAGTAAGAATATTAAAGTTGTTTAATAGTGTTCTTTCTGTCGGTTAAATTGTACCGTAACAAAAAAATGCCCATAGTAGTAGCAGCTAAAGTTGACTTTCAAAGCCATATCATGATTCAACCAGGAAAATGACACCGAAATTACACTTTCAAATAAACAAATAACTTTTAACAACATCCCCCTTTTAACTCACCTAACCGATTTCCCAAGACGCAGACTACACCTTTTCGTTATTATTCTAAAATTATACATTTACCCTTGAAAATGTTTAGAAAAGAAACTAACTATGCAGGAATTTAAAGAAGCCCATCCCTAATTCACAGATTTTCCCGGGAAGCCTTTTTTCCTGATTTAACCAGCCAATTTAAACAGGCACACTAAATCAAAGCCCAAAATCTTATCTTTTCTTTCTACCAGCACTGTCTCTAAATTAACTTCGTTGTGTTCGTACAGGGTAATTAAGGTACCGTTTCGTAAAGTACTCAAGTAATTATAAGTAGGCAAGTCAGCTTAATTGGCGAATTGCGAGTTTTGTATTGTAATGTATTAAGTCATGTTCTGTTTAGTAATGTAATGTAAGTAACATTACGCTGTAAGTGACTGTTACTAAGTGACTGTCAGTACAAGTAGGAAACAAGTACTAAAGACTAATCCAATAAGTACAGTAATGCAGTAAGTAGAGTATGTCGAGTGATGTAAGCAGAGTAATGTTATGTAAGTTTAGTTTCCTACAATTGTTTCTTCAATAAATGCTTATTAAATTAAAATAAAATTAAAAAATTAAGTTGACATTCAAAGTTGTTGCTTTTAATGAACAAATAGATGAATATGCAAATGGTTGAATAAATAAAAAGCTAATTTAGAAAATACAGAAAAGCCCTTATGGTTGGGTCGTTTTTGATCAGTTACATTTGCCAGTTTTTTTTTTCCTCGCATCCCTAAGATAAGGAGTACCATTTTGAATCGAAAATACATCGAGTAATTTGGAATTCAATAGGGGCGACGCTAGCCGGAGATGGTATAAACCAAGAGATTATTATCTCTTGCGCAACCTTCATCAAACAGCGATTAAAGAACTTTTACACAGAGCAGACAATTTAAGGGCAAAAAGCTCATCAATAGCAATGCAGAACGTTTGCGAGGACCTGGCTTTCGAATATCACTACAAAGGAGAGGCTATTATTGAAGAGGAATTTCAACCAGCGAAAGAAGGAGTTGATCATGTAGATGTGCCTAACTTGGTTTACAATAGGCTAGACTACGTAATACCTATTTATAAATCAGCATGGATGAGGAAGTGTACGATTTAGGCGGAAGAAATAATAAAAAAAAGGAACATTCTTGAATGTACAAGTACATGTCTCTTTACACTACCCAAATGCGATATGTCAAAACGTTTCAAGCTTCGATTTACTAACTTTATTGCAGCTTAGACTATTGGATTTTCCAAAATAAATAATCAATTATTCCGTGAGCACAGAGTAGAATGTCTGGCCCACAGAGCACATCACTATGACCAAGGAACGTCTCCCACTCAGTCCTTTTGACCCCACCGCTCCTTCTAAAATGTTGGAATTCAAAATCCGGACACAAAAGTAATGATCTGCATGACGCTTTTGCAGGGGAGAGTTGTTTTGTTGGCTGAATGCTAAACTATGGCCGTTAGCCTCAGTTGGTTTTCTGATAATAAAACGATCTTTACGTAAACTCACATCGAACTCACGGTCTAAGAAAACCGAGAAGAAATCCGTGCTGTAAAAATAATATTACATGTTATTAACACATGAGTGAGTTAGTCCATCAAAGTTTAAGGTCTACGAAATAATTACACCCACCAAATGAAACGGCAACATAAACAATAATCATTTCCGTTTATGCATACGAACAGATGGGAAGCTACCTTTAGCTGCCGTTTGATGAAACAGAAGTTTATTTTAGACGACTTTCATTTAGCGGAGCTAATAGAGAAATAACCATTCTTAACATCATTCATTTTTGAGCTGCTTCTTCATGAAATTGGAATTATAAAAAGTATTTTAATACCGTGAATTTTTTCGATTACATTAAGAAAAACAATGCTCTACATCTTTTGCGAGCTGCTTTTTGTCCATTGGTCCGTCTATTACGGAAAAAAAGGGAGACAAACGCCATGAACAAGCTATCAGAGATCATAATTTGTATTAAATTCTAACTCGTGCGAAAGGGTTTCATAAGGATGCCTTATATTCGCAACTCTCAAGCGGGGTGAATCATCCCGTGATGCTAGTGTTCTGTCAGTTGCTTATTGACAGAAAAAAAAAGAAGATCACCAGCCCCCGCAAGACCGTAAGTAGACTGCCTGTAGAATCATGATTCGGCTGGGATGATTCTGATGAGCGTACGCACGAATGGGCGAACGGACGAATGGGCAACTGTAGCTTAGAGACAATAGGCACATTTGTTTCCCTGATAAGATCAAAAGACAGCGCTGTTTATGCACTGGCAACCGGCACTGAGCAACCAATCAGAACACTAGAAATAATCTTTTCACGGAGGGCAAGAAATACATAATTTTCTTTTGTTAAGCGTCGTTAGTAATGTGAAATCGTGAAAAATTTGGCAGAAAACGTACCCATTCCCCAAGTCAGATTTGATAAAAAAAAATGGGTACTATTGAGAAGAAACTTACGATATGAGCTATGTTCGGTTGGTTACTATTCATTTGATATCCATTCTGTGGTCACGCGGGAATATTGAAAGTTAGCCTTTCTTCTTTGCCACTTTGCAGCGTTTTTTTAACAACTAAATCGTATCTTACAGACAGTTACTTTTCAATCTAACCTTTAAAAAACGATGGTATTCGGGGTGATATAGGACAGTTTTAAGCCTTTCACGAGGAGTAAAAGAAACATCCCGAAACGTGTAACCTCTTTTTCACCTTGAGTCTGAAGTGCTTAAGCATTCCGTTCTTTCTTTCTTTTGGCCTATTTTCTCTATTGCTATGATTCCTTTGTTGTCATGAACTAATTTTTTGAAGGGTAATTAACTTGAATACTCAAGAAAGTCCCTCGTCCAAACCTCGCAAACGCAGCTTACAGTGCCGTTCCTCTCTATTTGTCTTTCAAGCTTCAGTCGGGAGCCCCATCAGCCGTGCATGTCTCAAAAGGCCGTCAACTGCTGGTTCCTGGCTGTGACTCTCCTACGCAACCCATCTTTTATCAAGAACCACCACCGAGGCCGCCATTTCACAGCATCTGTTGTGACTCTTGGAAGTGTCAACTTTGACGTTCCAGTGTAAACCTTTGAGATTAAGTCAGAAGGAAGAACACTCTTCTTTCTTTATGGTTCACTTTTCCGGAGATCTGCTATAGCTTGGGGCAAAAGTCTCCCTCGTTTGTTACCACAGTATAATACATTCTGTATCTGGGTGTTGCTGTTGTTGTTGTTGTTTTGGTTTTTTTTTTTTTGCATTTTAAATTTTTTTGAGTCAAAATGTTACTCCCCTAATGAGAGCTACTCTAAATTATGGGCTAAACTTTATTAAACACGTAGATTGTGGTAGAGAAGTGAGTAAAGAAGCACACAAAGTACTTATTGAAAAACAATTTAAGATTGCGGATTTTTATTGCTGGCTTCGGAAATGGGAATTCTATTATCTGACAAACATGGAGGCAAATGGTAACATTTGCAACTTAAGATTAAGTGCTTTTAAATGTATTTCTCTGTAAACGATAGTGGATTCTTGACATTGATCAGTTTTCTTTGGTACATTTGAATTTTTTTTTTTTTTTTTAAAGACAATATATAGGGTATAGGAAGGTAATATATACAAAAAGAACAAGTAGTTTAAGTAAGGTTAAAAGCCAAGTATATAGGAAAGAGAAAAAAGAGAAAAATAATAAATAAATATTGCGTTTGCTTGGGTGTTTTAAGCGAAAGTTTTTTGGTTTTTTATTTTTTGTTTGTTTGTTTGTGTTTTTTTTTATTTTTTGTTTTTGTTTTTGTTGTTGTTGTTGTCTTTTTTTCCTTTAAATATTATGAAAGTAAGAAAAGTAAAAATTGGCGCACGATACCAAATAACGTTGTGAATTAATGAGGTCCGTGATTAGGGGAAAGATTTGGGAAGGAAGGTGTGGGTTTTGAAGAGGAGCAAAGAACCAGCGGCAAGAAGGAATACTGAGTTGACAGACAGCTGTGAGCATTGACCACACGGGTGTTTTGGCGAGGGCCGATTTCTTTCACACGTGCGAATATATTCATTTACAACTAGCAACTCTAACATCTTGAAGACCTCTGATCTTTCTCGGAAAAAAATTAGCGGAAGTGGAAAGTGAGGTGGAAGTGAAATATTGGATTAGTGGGACTACCGGCGAAACCGGATTTCATTCAATTTTGTTTGTCCATTTTTACCCGCGCGGGGATCCCGGTCGTATTCCCGCTGACTCCCTGGTAAAAATCCCCTCACCAGCATCCCGAGAGAGATCCCGACAGGTGTCCGTGGGAATCTCGGCGGGAATTTGAGAAAATACCGGTGTATACTCCAGAGGGTAATGACATCAAGGAACTCGTCTTTTTTGTCTCATGATTAACCATTTCATTCTTTCATAAATTTACGAAGACGGTACAATCGAGCAACCGCTTTTAACTGAGTGTTATCACCATTTAATACAGGTTAACAACAAAAGATAAGAAAACAACATTTTAAACAATAATTTATGATATTAATGTTAAGCTTTTTTTAAAAAAAATCGCTCAAAAATGTTTCGAATAACCTCAACTAAACGATGATGCAGGGTAAAAAGAGAACAATAAATTAGAATTCTAGCAGTTAGACCTCTTGCTAATTACCCAACAAATGGTTTGCGTAATTTTCTTGCGTAATATTTGTCAGATACAAATATTCCTAAGAAGATAGATAATCTGCAATCCGTTAAGGACATTTGAACTCCAAATACTGACATCGATTTTAGGAGACAAATATGGAGTAAATTTTATTTCAGAGACAACTCGTCGTTTTATTCGAGTGGTTCCGCCCTAAGTAACCGTTCCGTACAACCCGAACAGGCCGATGGGACTCAGTCAAGGATGACCACAACCGCTTAATCGAAGACCACCGCTGACCACCGGTGTATACTAAAAACTGCTATAAGTGTAAATGTTTCTTTTCAAGCTAGAATTGGAAAGTCGATTCCCGAGTTGATACACGCGCAGGCGATAAACACCAAACCAACAGCCCAAGCAATAAGCACTATTCACCAGTGTGGTATATACTCAAAACCGCTGTAAGATGGGTAGATGGAGTAGGGCTATGGAGCACGAAGAGAAAGTCTAAGCAGACGAAAGAAGCCTATTAAGTCCATTAATTCTTCAGGAAAATTCTTATCTTTACTTTCTAAAATCGTTGCTTTCAGACTCTTGAGAACCCCACCTGTGATGCTACCCTTGAAAACACGTAGCTATTCACACTCCCATCCCGGAAGGATAAACGGAACCTCAAACCCCCCTCCCCCCTTCTCATGGCTCTTTCGTAAATGATTGTAATATATGCCATGGTCAGTAGAGAACTCCTGCTGACACATCTACGTTGTCGCAGTTTTTTAGATCTGGGGGGAAATCAGAATATCAGGGCTTATTGACTTTTCGGATCCAGTACAAGGTCTTTAAAGGGGGAAGGAAATTTATCCTTGTTCGCCTTTAAGTCGGTGAATATCTCGCGTTAGCTTCATTAAACATCTCAGACTTAACAGTAATGCATAACGACAACGCTCTCCCCAAGGCCCATCTCTCCCAGGTTGATCCTTATTTCCAGGATTTTTCCACGGCTTGTTTTTCCCGGTTTTCCTTACTCCTCAAAAACCAGCACTCTAAATTCGAGTTGCAAATGCCACCTTCTAAAAACGTTTGTATTTCACATCTTGCATGTCACCCAGTCGAGGGTCTCCATGGGATTAACCGTTAGCCGTACTGTATATCGGTCAAAAAACTAGCTGTTAGGCGTAAAAATTGAACAATTTTAATCCTTAGTTGTATAAAAAAATTACCTTAAAAATCTTTCCTTCCCATGTGTTATTTTGTGTTATTCTGGGTTAGCCGCAGCAGAAACATGGCCACAATTTTAACCGTTAGCCGTAAAAAGTTCTCCTAGGTCGGCCCTCCTCAGTTTTAAGAAAGTTTCGGTTTTTTGAACAGGCTGTTTTAGTTAAGTTTGCAATCGTGGGAAAAAAAGACATCATCACCTAGGGTACCTCCTATGATGAGGACGCTTTCGATGAACAGATTAAAGTACCATCTCCCAAAGTGATAAGTAATTTCTCTTTTCTTGCCTCCAACGATTGTTGACGAAACATATCTGTCTCATTACATGCAAAAGGAGCGCGTTGCGTGACATCCTAAGAAACGGCTACCAATGAAACTTGCAGCTATAAGGTCTGAAAATATCGAGGTTTACATCTTATTTAATAACTCTGTCCAAGGAAATGGGCAAAAGTTGAACGAATGAGACATCGGTGCGCTCACATCTTCAAACGACAAGATGTGACAAAACATCATATCTATCGCATAACGCGCTAAAGAAGTGCGTCGCATGACATCCTCAGGAACGGCTGCCTATGATCGATACTAGCAGTTATAGAGTCAGAAAATATCGAAATTCATCTCTCATTCAACAAATCTATTCAAAGGAGTGGGCAAAAGTTATTAAGCAAATAGAACTTAGGCGCGCTCACTACTTCAAACGATAAGAAATGGGTTATGCTCGTTGATGCAGAAATTTTCTTCCGTTTGTTATTGGTTTCCTCTTCCATTCTGACAAAATTCCAGCGACTTGTTTCATTGTTTGACATTCAAATGTTAGTTTATTGTACTTAGATAATAGGTAAACAATCTAGTCGGAGAAACTAAATGAAATCGTTTGGCTCTAACTTTCTAGCTTGTTCTGAGCTTCTTTTAATGCTTTGGGCGCTAGTAACTAAAATTAATATAAAACTTCTCGTTTTGCCTTTGGACGATTAGTTTAAACAAAATAATTAAAATGCATCGTTCTGCTTGTAAAAATAACACAATTTATCGCGTTCAAAATTAACTGATATCAGGATTAAATCATGGCCATTACGACCAAAATCTGTCATTTTAAGTCCAGATAAACCAAATTCTGATCGGCAGAAACCAAGTTTAGGTAGCAATGACTGGGTACAAATCCTCGAAAAGTCACAATTTCCATCTGACATAAACTAAGATAATCGAGCAATCAGACAACTGATTATTCTCTAATTTCCATGGAAATTCTCTACACTCGCACATGGTTGTAACAGCTTTACATCACTCATGAGACAAAAACCGATTAAGAAAAATTTGTAAAAAAACTCTGGAAAACGTTTTCAAGACGTTTCAACTTCGACGTAAACGCAAAGCCTTAATCCTCTTAGTAGCTAATACTTAGATTTAAAAAAAAACGTTTTATATAGCTAGTCATGATAATTCCAAGACATATAAATAAAAATAAAAAATAAAAAAAAATAGTTGTTCAGGCAGGAAATCAAAGGTGAAGCTCGTAAGAGCAGTTCAGACAAGCAAAAAGTCAACTTTTGAATCAATTGACATTCGTTCTCTTGTTAAACTTGACTTTGGCCGTCTTTTGGTTCTTCCTGCTTTGAAAAGAGGACTCTTGACAAATATTTCATCGGTAGCTTACTGGTTTATGGTCCAAATATCAGCGTTTGCAGGTACCCTAAAACTCCCTGGGATCCCAATGCTCACTGCCTTAACTGAAAAATAAAAGAATCTAAGTTTAGGAAGGATAGATGAGTTGCCATGAAATATTTCTTAGCACATGAAACAATACATTGCACAACAGGACTGTTTCAAAAAAATTTGCTTTTTTAGTCCTATCTGGTTTCCTAAAAAGAATGTTATCATCGTAAACGTGTCCTCTTGATTGTACTGCATCTAAATTTGCCGGAGCAAAACATAAATTTGTAACCCAACTGAAACATATAAGCAATAATTATGATTTAATGTAACTTTGTATTGAATGGAGTGTGTAAACAGAATAAAACAGAATATTTACTTACTTCAGCTTCGAAATATCTTTGAAATCCAGGTTGACGTCGTCACCAATGAGTACAAATGGTGCCCAGTGCCAAACCTCCTTGAACTTTTCAATTTCTCTCATACACTTCATGGCCTGATTGAGAGCTTCACTTGCCTTCTTGCCTTTGGCAAGTGCATCGTAGAAGAAACTCATGAACTCCAGGGTTCCCTGGTCGCCAATCGCCCACAAGGTTACCACAACAGATCTAGCACCGGCACCCAAAAGTGCACGCGCCATGCCGACCACACCCTCGGCCATAACCTCCCCACGAGCAGTGTGAGAGCAGCTAAGTACAACCAAACGTGCTCGCAACCCAGCTTGTATGACATCTTTCATCGTCAGTAGATAGTCTTTCTCTTGCGGCTGAGGGTTATCTCTTGTGGTGTTTGGTGCCAGGATAACTTCTCCAGTTTCCATTTTACTGTGCGCGGCAATATGAACTAACGCCACTGATGATATTCGTTTTAACACTTCATGTTTTGTTGCCATTTCTCCAGTGAGAGGGGAGACATTGAGGATACGTCCGATCATCTCCACTTCTTTCCTTGCTCCTGGAAGCTGCACCAAAAGTCCTCCCCGATAGAAGATATGTTTGAAACATGGGTCACCGACTAGCAATGCACCAGTCTTCACGTGAAAGTCAGCTGGACAATCATGAATTAGTTGCAACGTCGTCAGAGAGGGAAGCACACGAATTCTGAAAGAATCACTTAAATATGATGAGTTCGACTCCTGCAATGCTGCATAAGGTACAAGGCAAAATGGCCCCTCAGGAACGAATGTGATCTCGTCGTTGCCTTTGATCAGGTCAGCAATAGGAGAAACGATGATGTCATGCAGCTTATTTAAAGCACTTGATTGGGAGTGTCTCACATCAACTCGGATCACACCATTGGCCATTTCTTCTTCTGTCGGCGAATCAAGCAGAGGATTTTCGATTGCAACAGTAACTCTTGCACCGATCTCCTTAAGAGCAGATTTGTTCAGTAACTGGATGAAAAATTTCAATTCATCCTCATATTTATAATTGTTAACGTGTACTTCTCTCATCTGGATATTATCTTCACTGAGGCAAACCCAGAAGTAAACGCATGGTCCGTTAATAGCTATGAAAACTGTGCTCAATGGAACCCACCTCAGAGAAATGTGGGATGCGCTGGGCGTTAAAGAATATCCAGGCTGATATTTTGTGACCATGAGATCTCTCAGAGCTTGTGCACGTCCTTTCTCTGTGGCAAGAAGAGCTTTCACAACTTGACCTCGACTGATATTTACACGCCACAAACCTTTGTATGCTACTTGGTGCTGATTACGATAAGAAATCTTCCACTGATCGTTGAGTTGAAGACTGGCCCTGATATCATCATACAATTCTACACTCGAGCAATAACAGTCAAAGGCCATCATAAGATTTCCTTGGCATTCAAAACTGCTTCCAAGGGAACAGAGTGAGCACGCCTCTCCAGTCTTATCTCCCACTTCTTTAGATATTTTTAGGTGACGTTGGTAACACTTGATTGCTGTTTCCAACTGTCTTTGACGGAGATGAATCCCGCCGAGAAGGCAATAACTGATTCCCTCTCCGGCCTTGTCTCCCACTTCTTTAGCAATTTCTAGATGACGCTGATGGTACTGGATGGCTGTTTTGAACTGTCTTAGACTGCAATAAGCGTTGCTGAGATTGCAATAACTTTTTCCCTCTCCGGCCTTGTCTCCCACTTCTTTAGCAATTTCTAGATGACGTTGATGGTACTGGATGGCTGTTTTAAACTGTCTTAGACTGCAATAAGCGTTGCCGAGATTGCCATAACTGACTCCCTCTCCAGCCTTGTCTCCCACTTCTTTAGCAATTTCTAGATGACGTTGATGGTATTGGATGGCTGTTTTGAACTGTCCTAGACTGCAATAAACTTTGCCGAGATTGCCATAACTTCTTCCTTCTCCGGCCTTGTCTCCCACTGCCTTAGCAATTTCTAGATTACGTTGATGGTACTGGATGGCTGTTTTGAACTGTCCTAGGCTGCCATAAGAGTTGCCGAGATTGCCATAACTGGTTCCCTCTCCGGCCTTGTCTCCCACTTCTTTAGCAATTTCTAGCTGACGTTGATGGTACTGGATGGCTGTTTTGAACTGTCCTAGACCTTGATAAGCGTTGCCGAAATTGCCATAACTTCCTCCCTCTCCAGCCTTGTCTCCCACCTCTTTAGCAATTTCTAGATGACGTTGATGGTACTGAATGGCTGTTTTGAACTGTCCTAGACTGCAATAAGCTTTGCCGAGATTGCCATAACTGATTCCCTCTCCGGCCTTGTCTCCCACTTCTTTAGCAATTTCTAGATGACGTTGATGGTACTGGATGGCTGTTTTGAACTGTCCTAGACTGCAATAAACTTTGCCGAGATTGCCATAACTTCTTCCTTCTCCGGCCTTGTCTCCCACTGCCTTAGCAATTTCTAGATTACGTTGATGGTACTGGATGGCTGTTTTGAACTGTCCTAGGCTGCCATAAGAGTTGCCGAGATTGCCATAACTGGTTCCCTCTCCGGCCTTGTCTCCCACTACTTTAGCAATTTCTAGCTGACGTTGATGGCACTGGATGGCTGTTTTGAACTGTCCTAGACCTTGATAAGCGTTGCCGAAATTGCCATAACTTCCTCCCTCTCCAGCTTTGTCTCCCACCTCTTTAGCAATTTCTAGATGACGTTGATGGTAATGGATGGCTGTTTTGAACTGTCCTAGACTGCAATAAACTTTGCCGAGATTGCCATAACTTCTTCCTTCTCCGGCCTTGTCTCCCACTGCCTTAGCAATTTCTAGATTACGTTGATGGTACTGGATGGCTGTTTTGAACTGTCCTAGGCTGCCATAAGAGTTGCCGAGATTGCCATAACTGGTTCCCTCTCCGGCCTTGTCTCCCACTACTTTAGCAATTTCTAGCTGACGTTGATGGTACTGGATGGCTGTTTTGAACTGTCCTAGACCTTGATAAGTGTTGCCAAAATTGCCATAACTTCCTCCCTCTCCAGCCTTGTCTCCCACCTCTTTAGCAATTTCTAGATGACGTTGATGGTACGGAATGGCTGTTTTGAACTGTCCTAGACTGCAATAAGCTTTGCCGAGATTGCCATAACTGATTCCCTCTCCGGCCTTGTCTCCCACTTCTTTAGCAATTTCTAGATGGCGTTGATGGTACTGGATGGCTGTTTTTAACTGTCCTAGACCTTGATAAGCGTTGCCGAAATTGCCATAACTTCCTCCCTCTCCAGCCTTGTCTCCCACCTCTTTAGCAATTTCTAGATGACGCTGATGGTACTGAATAGCTGTTTTGAACTGTCCTAGACTGCAATAAGCTTTGCCGAGATTGCCATAACTGACTCCCTCTTTAGCCTTGTCTCCCACTTCTTTAGCAATTTCTAGATGGCGTTGATGGTACTGGATGGCTGTTTTTAACTGTCCTAGACCTTGATAAGCGTTGCCGAAATTGCCATAACTTCCTCCCTCTCCAGCCTTGTCTCCCACTTCTTTAGCAATTTCTAGCTGACGTTGATGGTATTGGATGGCTGTTTTGAACTCTCCCAGGCTGTGAAAGGCGTTACCGAGATTGCCATAACTTCTTCCCTCTCCGGCCTTGTCTCCCACTTCTTTAGCAGTTTCTAGATGACGTTGATGGTACTGGATGGCTGCTTTGAACTGTCCTAGACTGTGATAAGCGTTCGCGAGATTGCCATAACTTCTTCCCTCTCCGGCTTTGTCTCCAACCCCTTTAGCAATTTCTAGATGGCGTTGATAGTACTGGATGGCTGTTTTGAACTGTCCTAGACTGTGATAAGCGTTGCTGAGATTGCCATGACAAATACTCTCTCCGGCCTTGTCTCCCATTTCTTTAGCAATTTCTAGATGACGTTGATGGTACTGGATGGCTGTTTTGAACTCTCCTAGACCTCTATAAGCGTTGCCCAGATTGCAATAACTGATTCCCTCTCCGGCCTTGTGTCCCACCTCTTTAGCAATTTCTAGATGACGTTGATGGTACTGAATGGCTGTTTTGAACTGTCCTAGGCTTTGATAAGCGTTGCCCAGATTGCAATAACTGATTCCCTCTCCAGCCTTGTGTCCCACCTCTCTAGCAATTTCTAGATGACGTTGATGGTACTGGATGGCTGTTTTGAACTCTCCTAGAACTCTATAAGCGTTGCCGAGATTGCCATAACTGATTCCCTCTCCGACCTTATCTCCCACCTCTTTAGCAATTTCTAGATGACGTTGATGGTACTGGATGGCTGTTTTTAACTCTCGTAGACCTCTATAAGCGTTGCCGAGATTGCCATAACTTCTTCCTTCTCCGGCCTTGTCTCCCACTGCCTTAGCAATTTCTAGATTACGTTGATGGTACTGAATGGCTGTTTTGAACTGTCCTAGGCTTTGATAAGCGTTGCCGAGATTGCAATAACTGATTCCCTCTCCGGCCTTGTGTCCCACCTCTCTAGCAATTTCTAGATGACGTTGATGGTACTGGATGGCTGTTTTGAACTCTCCTAGAACTCTATAAGCGTTGCCGAGATTGCCATAACTGATTCCCTCTCCGACCTTGTCTCCCACCTCTTTAGCAATTTCTAGATGACGTTGATGGTACTGAATGGCTGTTTTGAACTGTCCTAGGCTTTGATAAGCGTTGCCGAGATTGCAATAGTTTCTTCCCTCTTCAGTCTTATCTCCCACTTCTTTAGCAATTTCTAGTTGACGCTGATGGTAGTTGATAGCTGTTTGAAACTTTCCTAGGCCTTGATAAACGTTTCCGAGATTGGAAGAACTGTTTTCCGTGACTATTAGTTCAGCATTAGTTTTCTTTAGTAATTGAAGGAGACGTTTGTTGTTATTTTCAATCTTAAAACGTGTCAAGGGTTGATAAATCATGAGCAGATTTTCGAAAATGCAGCGAGAGTATTAGATAGAACTTTAAACTTGAATGATAATTCGAACGTGGGATGTTTTCAGAGATTTGATTTCAAGTTATTGGAGAGTTTTAACTAGCTCTGAAGCGCATTTATTGGTTTAGGTTCGGTCGTCATGGTGATGCTCGTCTGAAGACAAAAATGAGGGGTATTCAGCTCAAACTCTGAGAATTAACTACTCTTCTTTTGAGTAAAATTTTGTGGAATAGTCGAAAGAATTCTTTAAGAATATTTTAGCTTCTTTAAACTGCTCAGTGCAATATAAGAGAACATTGCTTGCATTATGTGTTGAAGAGTCTTTCCGGAACGTATTGATTTCCCTTGAAATATTACTCGCATTGCATCTCGTATCACCTTTGAAACATTCGTTAAAGGATACGGCCAATCCCATATACAACCAGCTCCTTGCTTCTTTATACCGGCAAAGTTCGACACACGCTTCTGCTCCTGAAAAGGAGGGAATAATTGGTGGTGCGTAGTAATTCATCACTGTTAAGGTATAAACGTATTCGTACAATGGACTTGATTTCCCATTTAGCTGGGAACAAAAATTGTGATAATGAAGGAATTTTGAACTTGTGAAAGAATTGAAAATGAACAATAAGGGGCTAATGCAAAGCGGCCACCAATTAAGCTTCAGTTGATGATAATGACGATCAATTCATCTCGCGCATTTTTCATTTGTGCTCTTACGCGCTTTTCAGCCCTTTTCGGGGAAGTTTTCGGGCAGACTGCATTGAGCAGTTTAACTTTTGAAGGGGAATTTTTCAGTCTCTTTGCCGGGTTTTGTAACATCCCCTGCTAAGAGTTACAGAGAAGATGCAGGAAACGGGGGTTACGGTTTTCCGTCCATATCGGAACAAGAATATCAAACCATTTGCATATGTCATGGCTAGGTGGCAGCACATTCTCCTCAGATATTTTAAGAGTGTTGTTCTGGTCTAGGGCTTGAGCCCTTGGCCTCCGGCGCTCTACAACGTGAACTAACCAGGCAGCGGTATTTGAGAGCTTACTGACATTTTCTTATGCTTTTTACCCACATAACAGACATCGACACACCACATACAATTGACACTTGAAGTGCAGTTAAAACCACACAATCCTCTTTTGACGAAATCAGAGAATAGAATGTTGATGGCTTATGTTTGAAAAACCCACCTTTCTCAATAGCTCTGATTAAAGTGGGTTCCAATTGAACAGCAACTGTTGCATCATCCAGACATTCCATGTAGTTTGCTATGAGATTCAGGAAAGAAGGTTTAGAAGAGAAGCCTGACAAATTACAATTGGTTAAATTGCAGTCTACGAACGAGAATCATTTCTTTGCTTAATTTTCATCCACTAAAGGGGGATTCATGTATTTGTGCTTTGCTTCTACTGTTGCTCAACTTCTTTCTTCTCTTGATGCAGATTGTGTATTCCGTCATCTTGTAACACTGCATGAAAGGTTTATATATTTGGAAAT
This sequence comes from Pocillopora damicornis, assembly GCF_964200805.1. Taxonomy (NCBI): domain Eukaryota; kingdom Metazoa; phylum Cnidaria; class Anthozoa; order Scleractinia; family Pocilloporidae; genus Pocillopora; species Pocillopora damicornis. Next base: position 11,454,720 of record NC_142670.1, read on the forward strand.
AAAATTGTTACCCAAACGGAAATGAGCTGTTGCCCTGTTGTTGTAAAGCTTGGCGTTCAGTCGTTTATCTTTGCAGTTCACTTGAAGTCCTTCCGTGTAGGAGTTTATCGCTTTATTAGCTTCTCCTCTGGTGTATTCTTTGTTACCTTCCTGGAGACATACTATCGCTATCCCTGAAAACACACCATGTTAGTGTTGATGATTTAGTAATGAGTTACAAGACCCTTGGCGGATGATACCAACTTTATATAGTTCCAAACGAACTGTTAGGTTAAAGGAGCTTAGAGCCATAAAAAAAACTTATATTTAGGTCGAAAGACTTTCCAAAATGCCTTTTACACCTGGGTTACGTTTTACAAAATGTCAAATTGGAATATAAAACCCCATAAGTTGTTGAGAAAAAATGTATAAAGCAAAGCAAAACCAGGACCGAAAAAGGTTAAAACTTGTGAATGTTCGGATAGAGAAAAGAAACGTCGTGCTGAGAGTGACAAGTGCATCAGAAAAACATGCTTTTCTCTTTTTTTTCTTTTTGGTTTATTACACACATGTAGTTGTCTATTGAGAACATGCTCGTAGAGGCTCACTGGAAAAAAATATCATTTCCCGCGAATTTCCATTTTGCCTGTTGTGAAAGTCAGGGGTTCTACTATTTTGTTAGCTGGTGGTTTACAGCGTGAGCCTGGTGTTGACATAACTGTCCGAAAAGGTGTCAAATATTTAGAAGACCAAAACAGGCGATACGGCCGAGACAAAAAGCTCCTTCTCTCTGTAGAATTCTCAAATTGCGTGAAAGCTCCTCCGAACAAGTATTGAACAATAAGAGACAAAAAAGATGTTCGCGTAAATACTTTCCTTTTGGCGGCCTAAAAAAAGTTACCCGTTTGCAAATTTTTCAACACTGGACTTTACCTGGTCTACGGGTACCAACAGCTCTCTCTTATCGAAAATGGCTTTCTTACTAAAAATGACCAAATTTACAATATTTTCAAGTGCAAAAGAATAATACTTTTTACTGCACAAATATCGTTCATTTTAGGTGCAAATTGTAGATACATCTTTTATCTCCAAAACATTGTGGGTTGATTTACAGGTAAGCACATCTAAAACTCAGAAAACCGAGTTTTACCAAGCCTAGTAGGCCAATTTTAGCTCATTCTTCTTTAATTTAGGGCTCTTCAAAAGTGTAGTCGCGTTCAAATTTGCCTCTTTATTGCTTGTGAGAAGTTAATGATGTCTACGCATTCTGCTCGATCGGATCGAGCATTAAATTTTTTTTCCCTTTGTTATTTTTAATTTTTCTGGTAACAAAGTTTGAAATAAAAAAAAAAAACCAATATTTTGCTGTTTCAAAAACTTATTCACAGAACCTACGCAAATTTGGATCTAAATGTGACAAAAACTTCACTGGGGCGTCTTTCAAAAAAATCTTGTTTCAGCCGGTGTTCTTACCACTTAAAGGGTCATTTTATACATCCAATTCAGCATCACTTGACGAAACTTGACTTTCCTCTGTTGCTGAAATTACCGAGAAGATATTTCAACTTTGTTAGTGATCACAACCATGTGCAATTACAACTAGCCTTCTAATACTGGCGTATTTAGTGGATTCCTTAAAACATTCAAGTCGAGGTGGTCCAAAAAATTGAGCATCAGAATTAAAGTATACTTAATTAACAAACAGCACAAAATCACTATGACGAAGTCTTTCCCTGTTGCTTTTTCTCACCTGTAGCTGGAAACTCATTTTTCACCTCCAGTTCTTCTTCCGTTGTTGGGAGGTTACTTTCTGCCATAGCTAGAAATAAAATTGAATCGATTGTACTACGCTACATTGTTAGAATCAAAAAGAGGAGACTCAGATGAAAGTAACCTAAAGAAAACGTTGTATACTTAATCATAGAGAAAGAATGAGAATCTCAAAGTTTCCTACGTCACGCTATTGTGATTGCGTGACAGCTCCAGTCAAGTTCCGCAGGTTGTGTCATATTTGTTTTTTTTAATTGCTTGCTTGTTTGTTTTCGTAGTCTCATACGCTGAAACGTCGTTCAAGGCTGTCCCTGAACAAAATGCGCGAGTTCCAATAAACAACCCATTGTACCTGGTAGCCATGGATATGCATCGATCAAAAATAATGCAATAAAAGACTCTTTCTCTCACTCCTTCATTTTATCGCGTGTGGGGCTGGGAGAATTCGCGAAACTTATTCGAAACCGAAACACCTTTGAGGATTTGCGTGACCATCACGAATTCTACCAACAGCCCGCGAGCCTATGGAGTAAAGAAACTTGTTTACCGACCCTGTCCCTCTACAAAGTGCATGTTGAAAATTTTCTCGAGGCTATCGGAAAATTGCTGGACAAAGTCTTTTTTTTAACAGAATTATAAGTTCTAGTACATAAACTCCCTCATTATATTTTTCTGAAGGAACCAGGAAATTTAAAATAATAGTGTCCTATTTATCAAAACTCTTGTTATCAAGAAACTTCATCTAGAACAAATTGCAAGCCATGCACAACACAGAGACTTCTGCATAGCCTAATCTTGTAGGCCGTCGAATGGATTCACTGCTAAGGCCATGAGCATTTGGCGGAGGAAGTAGACTGAAAGCAAAATGAAACTGAAAATTATTTGTGAACGAATTGCTGATCAAAAAAAGAATCTTTTGCAATATTATACTGAATGGGAAATTAAAAACATTTCCCTGAAGCTTCTGAGGTGGTCTTGCCCTACAGAACAGTATTCTGCTCCAATATCAGCATTTATTGAGCCCACAGTTTTATCTTCCAGCGCACGATGTAAACACGCAAACATTGTGCCTATTTAGTCAGTCATCGCGCGAAAAGGTTTATCTACTACAACCGAACTCTGACAGACAACCAGTGAGAAATGATACTACTAACCACCTTATAGATACGTAGTTCGAACATTTGAATACAAAAAAATTTATTCACCGTCGACGATTCCCGAGGCAAGTTTCGCAAGGAGTTGGATTGATGTCCCAAAGCTTTTAAAAAAACAGAATAATTAATCGTGTCGTTGACGAGGTTTCGTTTATATACGTAATCAAGAAATCGTAGTCATCGTGATTCTGGTGTCGAATTTTTCACTTTTGTTGACACGTTTTCCCAATTTCTCTGCTATTTATATGTTTAGGTGGGACCGGCGAGCGAGCAGGAAACCTGTGCTCTGATCGGCTACCCAACAGTGCAAAATGTGTTTTCTTTCGATTCCCACTTTGATACCCCACAAAAGGAAAAAAAAGAAATGCTTGTAGCCTCTTGAATACCTCGTATGATATCGTAACCAAACAGTATATTTCTGTCATATGAATAAAAGCTTTTCCAGTATTTTTGCTAACGAAGACTTCGTCTCAGTCCTTAAAATGTATTGACGGAAATTGGTCGATGTACAGCCTTCTTAAGCTCACACTTGTTCAGTAATACACAAGCATTTATGAGATATCAGATAGCCGCCCGTGGATACGAATTTTACCATCGAGTGTTCATGACATCTTTTGCACCATCAAAGAGATAATTCAATTGAAGCAGATAAATTCGTATCCACAAGCGGAAATGTATCATCCCTTTTATTCAAAAGTATTGATTATAAATTTGAATGAAATACAATTTTTAAATAGGAGCATCGAAAACAGAAATTCATTTCACCGAAACTAAGCTCGCCGCAAAACAATTAACAATTGGTTCATACGTCAGCGTGCGTTCATCGAGATGTGACGCACGCGGGAAGTTTGGAGAGTACGAAAGATGCGTAAGAGTCGCTCGAGGTGTAGCCTAGAGCAACTCTAGCTTCCTGAGTTGCAACGGGATAAAAAAATTTTTTTTCTCGAGGGATTTGTTTGCTGACGTCATGAGCGTTCACAACAGGAATATGAAGCACGCTCGCGCAATTGAATTTAATCAGGCAGATTTACTAGCCATGTTATAATTCAATTTCGGACATTGTAATACAACAGTTTCTCATTACAAGAACTATTTCCTTTAAAAAAATAATTGAATTCAGCTTCAGGTAAAAAAAAACAATTGAAAAAAAGAAAACCCCACATGGAAAGTTAAACTTCGAATGACGACCTTGATACCTATATATGTGATGATATAAATGGTACATTTACAGCGTGCGGTGGAGAATTCATGTTTTGGAAACTGAAAAAATTCTGGTATTTCACCGACAACCATATTACCGTTATTATTACTATATATCGCAAATGTTACGATATCAAAAGAAACGTGCGAATTGTGCATTTTTATTTCAACCTCGAGCTTTGTTTCAAACTTCGTTTGTTTTCGAGAGATGTTTGCTGGTTTTGATATTGACGAGAGCTATAATTATATACAGCGCGTTATCTAGCTTTGTCACATACTCATCACGCGCTTCTGCCACATAATCATCACGCACAGTTAAACGTTTAACTTCCGTGATCTAATTGTTAATTCTCCCCTCTAGCTGCTACATGTTTTATTTCAAAGTAGGTACGAAAATTTGGTGTTAACCAAAAAATAACCAATTCTGCAAGATAAAACTTTGAGTATTCTCATTACCTATTTGCTGGATAATGTATTGATATTACAAGGATAAGTTACAAGTTATATCACTTCCAGGAGTTTAAGGGTTTAAGAAATTGCATTGCGTGTAGACTATTTAACCACGAGGCAAATGAGAGAAACCAGTGAAAGTTATAAGGGTATGTAAGTGAAATATTTTCACGTCTGACAACAATAACCGAGAAAATGCGACTGAAATTAAACTTCACTGTTGTCAGCTGCACGAAAATTAAGATTACGACCTTTATTTATAAATAAAATGAGCTCTAAACAGCTCTAATCAGTTACAGAATTAAAATTCATTTGTACCTGTTAAACTGTTATCCTCTGAATCCCTCTATTCTCCAAACGATGTCATTTGTTAATTCTACATGCCTGAAAATATAAAAAAATAATATTTTGCTTTTCAACAATTTCGATGAAAAAATGAAGGTAACATATTCACGAGTTTGAAAGATCTAACTTCATCAAATGCCCAGTTTCATGATCAAAATTGCTGTTCTTCTTTAAGAAAGTTATTGCGCCTGTTTTTATGTTTGTTTTCTTAATTCTTTTTACGATTATTACTTGTTTACATGTTTCTCCATGGCAATTAATTAATTCTGTGATTTAAATTCAGCTCTTTTTCTTTCAGTGCTAAACACTCGCAATCCGCAAAACCTCTTTTCTTCTCAGAGCAGGACATGTTACACTCTGCCAGAACTGAATCGATAAGGATGAATTCACATCGTGAGTTATATCGGACCAATGTAATTTCTCTTTAACTGATCAACTCGATATATCCCTCGTTCAATATGATACACATTTGTTTTGGCCATCTTTCCGTTAGCGTTACAGTTCTCTCAAATTTTCACTTTCCGCTCTCACCGTGACAACTTCATAAAGTTTCTAAAAATAATAACGGTAAGCTTCTTTCTTGTAAATAACTCCCGCCAATTCTGCACTTAATATTTCTGCAGTCAAAAGCGTAGGCGTCTCGTGAAATCACCAGAGGGAGATACAAAGCTAAAGAAATCACATCAATGCTATGTATTCTTTATGTAATTTTTTTTCCAATTTTCTCGTCGTTCGATTATAATATGCTACATATTTCTTCATTAGCTTTCCTCACCTCAAGAATGCTTGCAATAAATTCAACTCCCGAAAGTTCTTTTGCAAGAAAAATACTTGACTTCTCGTTGTATCTAGAGAAAAGTATATTTAACTCATTTTGCGCCTTGTAAAGAATTAAAGGAATACCATAAGTACTCTTCTTAAAGAAATATCCAAGGAAGATATTCAAAATTTTTTAAATCTATGTACTCCATGCACCTTTGTGTACAGAAACCCTCGATGTATCTTACAGAAATTCTATGAATACACTGTCACTGAACCAGTTGTCTTTAAGTTGGAAGAGAAATCTGAGACCCTAGTTCTCTGTCTCTTTGAGCTTCAGAATTGTCTGCTGAGTTTGGTGCAGTAAGCCAGGTCATAAATAAATGTATAATAGTTCATAAAGACAAGTGACACTTATGATACTGGAATCAGAAATGCCGCAGCTTCGTAAATCCCTTATGGGAAGATAAATAAGCTACCTCAAGGTCTGATATGTTTATCGACATGTCAGCATTGATATTTAATCTGTCGTTTAACATGACCTGACGGACAGGGTTTTTTTTTGGTTGTCGGTTACAAATGATTTTTTCCTTTGTCACGAAAGAGCTTAAAATTTTCTCTCTATCATGTATTTTAAGACATGAAACTTTCGACATTGATGATCTAAGCAGTATACAGGATAATCTTCTATGTATCCACTGTATGTCATGGCTCAGTAACGAGAAATATTTAGCTATGTGAGTGAACTTCAGATCGTAAAATCCGATGGTCTAAGATTTGATCTTGCGTTCGTGACGAGTAAACAAGATCGATATTTCTTTCATTATTTTGTATCATGTTTTAAATTATTTCTATTTGTATCTTTAGTCAATACCCGTTTATCGCATTCACTGCATTAGGTCTCTATTAACTTATTCTGTCCTCACCTTCACTCCTGTGAAAATGTGATTTGCCCCACAAGTGTGTAACAAAACGGTGCACTTGGTAACACCAGCAGTATTGAAGAAGCTGAATATGAGCTCATCGAACTCGAAACAGAAAATCGTGTATCATTGTTTATTTCGTGATCCGTGATTCTATTTTGTAGCTATGCTGTTTCACTATTTATACGCCAAGTTTGGACAGGGCCTCATATTACATTTTTTAACTTTTTATTTTCATTAATCCCGAGTGTAGCACAATGACATAAACATCCTACTTTTTTATTTTGTCTTTTTTTTCCTGATGTGATGGTCGTTAAATCAACGCCTGCTTAGGTTGGTAGAAGGGCGCTGAAAGGACTGGGGAGAATGAGCATAGTTCCTTTGTCTATAAGTCCATATTAAACCATGACCAAACTATAGGCTTTGCGCTTGCGCCGCGAATCAAAGCGAATCAAAGCGGGAAAAAAAAATAAAAACAAAAAAACTCGCTCCTGAACTTACAGTACGCACGTGGAACTCGGGTGAGTAAGAGATGAGGGTTATTCACTTATTATATAACCAAAACTAACGAGACCTCATGTGTTACTTAGGTGTTTTACACCACAAAAGAAACACACATACCGAAAGCATAGATATATGTACAATACATGTAGGATGCTCACTAGTGACGAAATTTAAGGCATACAGCTGAAGTGTGAATTAAATTTACTGTGAAGTCATGCTCTTGTGCCAATTGTTGGAAAGGTTTGAAACACCCACCTTTCAGTGCAGGTGATGATGATAGTGTTTGTGTTGTTGGAGATGACACAGATCTTTCACTCAGTTGTGACAAATCCCCTTCAAACTGATCTTTTCCCTGGCTGAGGGACTCCACTAGTTCAGCTTTCTCCTTCTTCTTTGTCTTCTTCTCCACACTTGGTGGTTCATAGCTGGTCTTATTGCCTGGTTTTGTTCTGACAAGCTCAAACAGAGCGTCTTCATCTATTTGGATTAGGGGAGGGGTAGGTAGGCAGTTTCTCAGATGCTGACATTGAACCAACATTTAAACAACAACTGAGAGAAAAAGGATAAAATACATTATTTTGTTTAACCCTTTAACTCCCATGAGTGACCAAGACAGAACTTCTCCTTACACTTTGATTCTGAGAAGTCTTCCTTTCTTTCCTTTGATGGTTGCTCTGTTGTGTGATGGTTGACATTCCCATTTTCTCTTCCTTCTATTTCTCTCCCATTCATGTACTCTTCTTTTCTATTCACTTTGGAGTCTTCATTTTCTTCAGACTCATCAGATCTCTGAGTGAAATGAAAAAAAAAATTCTTGATGGTTCTACAGGGAATCAAGGTATGATCATTAATGTTGCATTTAATACACCCTTGATGGCTGTGTAAACACTGTCTTTATTATTTTTTTGCTGTTGTTTGTTTGCTTTTTGTCTTCAACCCTTAACTCCTGTAGATCAGTATGCATATTCTCCATACTGTTCTCTATACATTTCCTAAGGTGCTGACAAGGAGAATTTGTTTAACAAACAAGAGCTTAGTTGGTGATCATTTCCTTTACTCTCATGACCTTAATGATTGATTCAGGGATGATATTGTAAGGAGAAATTAGATGCTGGTCACTGTTAGGGGTCAAAGGTTAAATGTATCAGCATAAGAGCAGTTTCCTATGACAGATCTAACATTCTCAATGCTTGATGAAAGAGAGGATAGACAAACAAACAGATAAACAACATTAACCTGGACAATTTTTAAGAAGCCAGATGCCTCTCCAGAGCAATATCTTACATTCTAGATTAATACCATGGTTTGGTACTGAAATATCAAATATAATAATAGAGAGCAATGCATGTTACCTCTCATTAACTTGCTGGACCTCTTTAGAAGCTGGCTTTTCTGTTTGTTTAAGAGACTTTTTTAATTTCTAAGGTACAACTTTTTTCCTCATCTGTAGAAACCACATCAAAATACAATTAAAGCACCATAATATCAAAATTATATTAAAGGGCACAGTGGTCTGATGGTGAATGTGCTCAACCCTAGATCAAGTGGATGGCTTTTTTTTCTTTGGCAAGCTAATACATAGGCAAGGTTAAGGGTCAGGTGATGCAAAAAAACCTGACTTCACTTTACCTAAAGCTCACCTGACACTAAATATTTTCCCTATCCAGCCCTCCACTCCATCAATAAGGAGAGGAGTCCCCTGAACCCTTTTGAAGAACTCAGTCATGTAAAAATATATTGTCTTTTCATGCATCATGAAAAATATCCAAAATTCTTTCACATTCACATGAAATTCAAAAAAAGAGAATTACGCCAAATTCACAAATTGAAAGTTTCACTCTTTCTCACCTGTTTATAAAGCTGTTAATCCTACAAGTTTGGCTCTTTCAAATAACCCGAAATTCATCAGGGAAACAAAATGGTTTGTCAATCACATTTAATTCATATAATTCTTCATTCATGGGTCACATTTAAATAAAGAAAAAACTTTTCAGATGGAAATGGAAGGATTATGTCATCTATAAAAATTCATGGAAAAAAAATTGAAATCATGATTCCCCTGAAAACAAAATCTCCCAATCACCCTTCTCGTAAAAAGTATAGGGTATCCTCAATAATTAGACATAATTTCCTTACCTGAGTCCGAGCTGATTGGTCAATATTCTACTTTTCTTAGCTTTTGAACTCTCCTCCTTCTTTACTGATGTGGCTTTTCTAAAAGAGACATGAATGAAAGAGAACCAGGTTCTGAATACACCTTGATATCAGTATGTATATTCTCCATACTGTTCCCTATGCATTTTCTGAGGCAATTACAAGGATAATTTTTTAAAATAATCAAGAGCTTTTAGTGATCATTTCCTTGACTCTTGATTCAGGGGTGAAATTAGAGTCCAAAAGTTTAACCTTTAACTCCTAAGATCTGATTGTTATTTCTCCCCTCTAGCTGCTACACGTCTCCTTCTAAATTAGTCATGAGAACTTGGCATTAGATCAAGATAGCAGCTTCTACTTGATAAGTTTAAATATTCTCATAACCTGTTTGCTGAATAATGTGTAGACATCATAAAGAGAGGTTTCATGTTAATCACTTCTGGGAGTTAAAGGATTAACTACAACTGAATGAAAGGGAACAAAATTCAAGAAACAAATCACATAACTGATTTTTGGAGGAAGAGGATCTTCATCAGAATCTAACAAAGATGTAAGATTAATTTAGAAATAGGGTCAGGACATCATTGAGATGTTGTACATATCATTATGTGAATCTTTTTACACCCTAATTTATTTAGCCTCACCTAATTATCTCAGGCAGGGAGACCACTACAGCTTTAGCCAATTAGAGTGGATCCCGTGTTAACAATGACAAGGCCAGACCCCCCCCCCCCCAATTCCCAGTAAACAGGCCAAACCACATTACAGTAATCTTGTGAGTGGGTTCTTCAATGTCCCCTGCCTAACCAAATTGACTAATTGATAGAAGCAGGAGACGGGACCTACGGTTTATTCATCCTTATCCAAGAAGACTAGAATGTCTCTCCATTTCTTGACATTATAGAAAGGTAGCACATTTTCCTCAGTTATTTTAAGACCCTGAGTGTTGGTCCAGCTGGGGCTCAAACCCTTGACCTACTGCACAATAGTCCAGTGCTCTAACCAATTGAGCTAAGCAGGAGGCTGTTTCTGTAATAATGCAAATTACATTTGGAATTGACAAGGACACTGTACAGCACAGTACACCATTAAAACAAAAACAGAGGTGTAATAGTTTGTGTAGAGTCTCAACATCTATTCCTTTTGAAACTGTTCGTGTTCATCCTAAAACATTACCTGAGTCAATAATGTTTTTTCCTTTCTTCTTCCTCTTCTGATTTTTGTTTGGTTTTTGTTTTGTTTTTGTTTTCAGGCAATGTCATCATCTTCACTGCTTGATAAACTCTGCCCAGAAAATCAACAATTACATATTTTATTCACACAAATGTGAGATAAATTCACTTTTTTGGACCTAATAATAACAACTGGATAAGATCAAGGTGGGTGTTGTTCCTCAGATCACGACTTTCTTACAAAACATTTTTCTTCCAGCTCAGAAAATCAAGAAAAGACACCAGCATTGTGGAAAACATGGTTTGGGTTAAGTGAAGTCTCAATGCTTCTTTATCAGTCATCTTCATGTTAATCAACAATAATTGTTGTGAAATTATTTCACTTTCCCTTCAGTCTGAATAAATGAAAATTAACCAGTACTTGTCAAAATTGTGAAATAAGCATTAGTATTACATACTGCAACTTTTCTGCAGACTAAAAATAAACTGCAGTTTGAACAAATTTGCAGGGAATGCTAATGTCCAAGATATTTCAAACTTGAGTGAAATTTAGGTGGCAGTGTATCACAACATGCTGTTTAGTTGTTTAACCCTTAAACTCCCAGATGTGATTAACATGTAACTTCTCCCAAGACTATACAAACAATGTCCCACAAAAGGGTTGTGAAAAAAATTGTTATCTTGATCTAAGAACAAATTCCTATAACAAATGTACAAGGAAATGTGTAGCAACTAGAAGGGAGAATTAGCAAACAGATCTTAGAAGGAAAAGGATGAATACAAAATTGCTTCATTTTACAACCCTGTTTAGGAAAAAAAAAAAGGGAAAACATTTTAACTTATCAGCCTCACTCAGCTACCCTGACATACTCCGACAGACCATTGAAAATTATACCTACAAAGTTAGTTAACACACATTACCAAACCATTTCTTACATTCCAGTCCAGAAAGATACCTTGGGTTAGACATAATTATATAGTGGAATGAAACTCTTGGTTAAAACATGTTGTAAATTATCTATCATGTGCAAAAATAAAGATTCAGGACAAAGGAGATTTTACCATGTATGACAATAAATACCAATTTTAGCGAAATAGGGTCCCCCCCCCTCCATCCACAGGAGAAGATAGATGGGAATGTGAATAGCAGAGTACATAGATACACATGATGATCGATTCAGTCAGACAGGGGCTGTGATATGGGCAGATCTTTTCTCCCTCACCTCTGAAGTCGAATTCCCTGATAACACAAATAGCTTTCTCTTACATAATACATTACTTACCTTGCTTTTCGTTCGGCTCTTTCCTACATCATGTTTCGATAATGACTTCGCAGGAGAATCTTTGCCGCACTTATTTTCTACTTTCGAAGCGCCTTGTTTCGCTGCCTTTCCAGCAGAGCTAAAGAACGATCGAGTCTACTGTAAAAAATATGTAGTTATAATTAAAACACCGGTTAAAAGACTGCCGCTGAGAACTAAAAGGACTCACGAACCATTTTAGTATAGTGACATGTTCACATTACTCTCCTACATTTCTCGCCATCTTTGAAAATCCCCTATACTTCAGTCAGCGGTCACCAACCCAGCTAGCTTCCAGACTCCTGCTATTTCTCTTCCGCTAATTTTCTGAGAAAGACATTAATAAGATAACCATAATCTAATTCAAATTCACGGAAGCAAATAGAGTTCCTCATTTGAAAGGAGCTGTCAGACGAGGGAGGTTGAACCACGTGCAATTGCCTCAATAGATTGCTTGGAAAATGGCAAATAGATCCACGGAGAACACTTCTCAGGGTTACGTACTCTATTGTGGATGTCGATATTTTCATGAATGCGCTGTAGATTCATGCAAGCTCGTTCTGCGATTTTTTTGTTTCGTTTCGCTGTTGTCTCCTTGAGGTACATCGTTTGTTTATTGAAAAATATTCAAATTCGCAGCATGAAATTTGCAAAAAGTTATTTGAAGTTTTATACGCTGTTATTCAAAAACAATTAATGTAATATAAAATGACCCTGTAGAAAAGAGGAAAAAACAACGTATAAAAGTTCTAACGATTGGACTTGAATGGAATAAATGCGGTCGTGTTACGATTAGTGTGCATTTTCCTAAACTTAAAATTACGCTGGTTTTTAAATTTTATCTTCTTGATTGATAGCAGATGATGGAGTTTATGCGCAGAATTGGATACTACTGAGTCAAAGAGTTTAACGTTTGTATAACCCTATTCTTTGCGCCTGTCTTTCAAAGATCTGATGTCATACAATGCATTTAGTCTCTATTGTAAAACTAGAATCGACCATATCTCCGCAATTTTTTTGGGCTTACTGTGATTTGCTGAACGAAACGAAACGAACTGAAAATATGAACATCTCCGTGGTGTTCTTTACTGAATACTCACTACGTTCGCGAGGAGATCAGATCCTCTTTTGCATTAAAAAAAAACTGCGCCATTTAGCCATAAAATGCAAATCTATGATTAAAAAAAGAAATTCCGTGAGGCTGCAGTTGTGCAATTTACAAGCATCGATGTTCGTAGTCGATGAATAATTCGATTGCGTGACATGACATCTTGCCTGAAAAATATCGCGTGACTAAAGTTGCTTTGCAGCATGTTTCTGATTGGAAAATAACAATGCAAAAAGTTTTCGTTGAGGTTTCAATTATAATGATGGTTTTCTTGTTATCATTTGTGGGATTTGTGGACGGAACTGACCGATACATCTTTAAGGAGTCATTGGGATTTTCCATATTTTTTTAAGATCGGTTTTTGTGCTAAAGAATTTCGGTTTTTTGGATTGGGTGTTCGTTGCGGTTTGCGGATTTTCCGTTCTTTAGCATTTGGTTTTCGGTTTTCGTCTAAAATACCTGTCTAATGGGCTACGGATTTGGTTTCCGATGAAGTTTTCGGATTGTCCTGTTTGGATTCCGTTTTCTCTTCGATCCAAGCGGCCATTATGCGCCTCCACTGATCTCGAATAATCGCGAAACCTCTGTATGCTCCACTTGTCAACACCGTATCGGATCGATTAGGGCTTTGAGAACTGGGATATGAACATTTATCGGTTTTGACAGTTTTGCATGCAGTTTTGGGTTCTGATCGAATCTTTTCTTGCGGTTTTGCGGTTGTGGATGATTTTTGCGACGGCTTTGAGGTTTTTAATAGACCCTCTCATATTTCCGTACAGTGGCGTCCGAGTTCCACACGGATTCTTGCTTTGCAAATTGAAAATCTCTCTTTCTAAAATTACAGATCTTCTTTTTCGTTCTGTTCCGTGTCTTAAATTACAGTAGACCTCGTTAAGTTATTTCTTTTGAAATTGCATGTGGAATTCTTTAATTTTTAATTTTTTTTTTCTGGAAATAAATGCTGTTTTCTTTCTCACTTCACACTTGAATTTGGGACTGAAAGTGAGGGGAATGTGGGCTGAAAGGTGGGGTGTCTGTGCTAGACAGCTTGATCCTGCCTTTGTCTGCATTATCATGTATTGACTTTTTAATTTTCCATTCCAGCATGAAATTTTAGTGTTCTGTAACACCTGTCTTTTCTTCTTGAATCCTAAAAATATAGCAAATTTATTTTAATCCAGAGATGTCTTCGTAATTTTGTTTTTTGAGACATGCTGACAAATTTTCAATCTCAAAAACTATCAATTAAGGTGCCCCACAGTTATCAAGGAGAATCTGTTTGATCTTGGTTGTCTTCCTTCAGCTGTAAGTGAAATACTGAAGTAACTCTCATCAAATAATGTCAACAAAATTGTTTACATGCCACAATGATTTGATTAAGCGCCCTCCTTCCAATAAGCACCCCCTCTGGAATACATGCCCCTCTGCCCCATGTTTTAAGTCAGAAAGGTTGAAAGGTGATGCTGTTTTGCTAAAACTTCATCTGTAATTTCATGCTTGCACAATTGATAATTATTATTACATGTATTGTTATTATTTTAAGCTTGTCATTATTTTTATACTAGCCTTTGTCAATCAAAGGGTCAAATCTGGACTTCAAAACTGCAATGGATATCTTGGTTTGTTGATGTGAGTGCAGAATTGACTAATAGGGCAAAAAGGTCAAGGCTTATATTGAAGGTTAACAAAATCATCGTAGTTTGATCATAAATCAGTGCATACTTTAAGTAGTTGTACCTAAGTCTAAGTGACACCCAGCTACATGTACTATTTTGTCTCCACTACACAACAAATAACACAGTAGTGTACACCAAATAAGTTTATTTAGGGAAGCCTGCCGAGAACCAACCCGAGGCATATATAGCCCGAGGAATGCATACATACATATCTTCGCAACTGATATACCATATACAATCCTGATATACAGTCAATTCCTTAGACATTAAAAAAAAGGTATACATTACTAACATGCAAACTTCACCAAGTCTGGATTAACAGAGATGGGCAACCGCTTACAAGGACATAACTACGGTTATACAGAGGCCAGAAAAAACCTGTCAGAAAAAACCCCTTTGGGGAAAAACATGACAGGAAATCTGGGTAGGAACCATGGCCCAAACTCAGAGCAGTTGGCAGCCCATCCTACGAGGCTTAACAGCTAAAGAAAATACGTTTTCAAACTAAAATAAATTTGTCATCAGCCAGAGGTGAACGGTTGGTTCTGAGGCCTAGATGGACATCACGTGCTATACTTTCCCTTATATACCACTGCATCATTACCCATGATGCTCGGGATTAAGGCCCAGGCCTTGTCGTATCTCGTGCCGACAAAATATCTATTTCTGCCTTATTCGCAGACTCATTCGTTAGAAATACCATATTTTGTCTCCACTACATAACAAATAACACAGAAGTGTACACCAAATAAGTTTATTTAGGGAAGCCTGCCGAGAACCAACCCGAGGCATATATAGACTGACAAAGAATTGGGCAAGACGCACGAGGCTAGGTGATATAATACCACCAAAAACACGAAAACGCCTTCAGAGCCCAAGAAAACGCGATACTTCGAGTCATTGTTCAAAATTATCGTTCACGTATGTGTCTTTGGCTTTTACCGATTTCCAAAAACCATGTCGTTGGAAAACTCTGTCGTTTACTCCATTACTTGCTATCGTAATGGCTCCCCCAGATCTTAGAGAATGCAAACGCAACTCGGACGGTTCAACTCCGAGACTTTGCAGGTCCCAGAGAAAAGCCCCTCTAATTGTAGAGTAACTAATGGGCTTATCAGGGGCAACAAGCTTGCAAGAGCCCTTCCTTTTAGAAATAGGCTTGAAATAAAATCTTTGGAATCAGGGTGTGTCTTAAACATAACTAAACACCTCTTAAGCAACACAACGGGGCATACAGAACTAGACAATTATAACATAACGACTTCGTCGCCTTTCCGGAGCTGGACATTCTTGCTTTTCAAAACCTTAATAATCATGAAGCCTTTTTTTAAGGGAAATATCACTTCTTATTCTAGACACATCGTTAAACCATAACAGTCCCATCAGTCCCATTTGCTTTGGAAGAGAGCACAGTCGTCTTCGGCCGATCTTTCAGCCCCTCAAGCAAATTGTCAAGCGGTCCGTCCCGGAATGCCCTAAATCCCGAATGACAAATATCTAAACGAGAGATAAAATAAGGCAAAGTGAGGAGTACAATCCAACAAGAAATAACTAAAGAAATAGTCAAATAAAAATAGAATAACCGGGAATAATCAAACTCCAACAGAGAATACATAGATAAATGGAATCTGCAAAGTGGACCACAAATGGGTCCCTTTAATTTCAAACAATGCTGAATAAATTCGTGACACAAACTCGTGTCATAACGCAATACGCAATATTGACGAGCAATTCTATGATTTAAGTCACTTCAAGCCTGAGTAAATGCCAAACAACCCATAAGCTAAGTACAAAGGACTTAGAGCAACTACGCTGGGATTGACTGAAACAAAATCACATTTGCACCCAGAAGAGAAAACTTCCGCGGTGAATACAAAAGCCTGCCGGGCTAATTACAACGATCACAGTCTTTACTGAACTTCGTACAGAAGCCTACGCCTACAAATGGGTCCCTTTAATTTCAAACAATGCTGAATAAATTCGTGACACAAACTCGTGTCATAACGCAATACGCAATATTGACGAGCAATTCTATGATTTAAGTCACTTCAAGCCTGAGTAAGTGCCAAACAACCCATAAGCTAAGTACAAAGGACTTAGAGCAATTACGCTGGGATTGACTGAAACAAAATCACATTTGCACCCAGAAGAGAAAACTTCCGCGGTGAATACAAAAGCCTGCCGGGCTAATTACAACGATCACAGTCTTTACTGAACTTTGTACAGAAGCCTACGCCTACAAATGGGTCCCTTTAATTTCAAACAATGCTGAATAAATTCTTGACACAAACTCGTGTCATAACGCAATACGCAATATTGACGAGGAATTCTATGATTTAAGTCACTTCAAGCCTGAGTAAATGCCAAACAACCCATAAGCTAAGTACAAAGGACTTAGAGCAGTTACGCTGAAACAAAACCACATTTGCACCCAGAAGAGAAAACTTCCGCGGTGAATACAAAAAGCCCGCCGGGCTAATTACAACGATCACAGTCTATACTGAACTTCGTACAGAAGCCTACGCAAGCACAGGGAGATCTGGGGCGGCGAAATCAATTCGAAGGGCTATAGCATCAAAGTCCAGGGGTCTGGAACCGAAAAGCGAGTTTCGGGCTTTCCCGCTGATAAAGAGACCTGGGAACTTGGGTAAAAACACCCAGTCAATTACGAAACTGTTCCGTTGCACACCGTCTCTACAAAAAAAAAAAAAGTCCATAAGCAAGAGGACTTCCACAAGGGGAGGATAACCGCTCCTCTCGCCTTACACAATTCCATGTGCTTTACCACTCTAATTAATAGGCACACTGGAGGACAAATCCAATCATTATCGTGCCCCCAATCTTGGGAGAAGGCATCTACTACTACACAGCCGGTCTGAAAAAATCTCAGAGTTAAATCTTGGTACCTTAGCGTTATAGGGACAAGCAAATCTGTCAACGGTGTGGGACCCCCAAAATAGGTTAATTCTTTGAAAGATAGCTTCGTTAATGGTATAGTCATCATAATCGGTTAAATTGCTTATTGCATCAGCCTTAGCGTTAAGCTCCTAAGGGATCTACTTAACCTCAAGTGATATGTGAAACTCAAGACATATTTGGATAACTAGGAGGGCCAATTGGTGCATGTCAGCTACCCTACAACTGTTTTGAAGAATAGATTCGACGTTCTGGTTATCGGAATACCAAATAACCTTAACACCAGAAAGATGACTCGCGAAAGCTTCCAAGGCGAGGCAAACAGCTTTGAGTTCTCTCCATGTAGAACTTTAGGCACGCACTACAGGAGACCAGTTCTGATAAAATACTAAATTTGATTCTTTTACGAAAGCACCACAAGCCGAATTGGGGGCATCTGAAAAGGTGACCCTGACCGGAAGGGACTGGACCGACGAACAAACCTTGCTATTGAAGAATACCAAGTTGTTCTTCCAGAAACTGATTTCTGAAAGAGAGTCGTCTGAGAGAAAAACTTCGCTTTCCCGAGAGCGCGCCGAATTCACGACCAAGAAAAGAAATCTAGTCATAATACGGGCGAAGGAACCCACACAGGGAGAGAGGGAAATTATTCGACCTTTTACAATGGCGACTCCCTTCACGTGCACTTTCAGGGAGGTTGACAAGACAGTAGCTCAACAAGGCCAGCGTTTAACTTTTCAATACGTTCGTCGGTTGCTTGTATAGTCCCATCAATAGTGTCGAGAATCACACCCAACCAGGTGATAACTAGGAGGGGCTCCCAAAGGGACCTTTCCTCATTAGGAACAAATCCAGACTTGAGCAAATCTGAATGGACGACTAAACTGTTAACTTTAGCAGAAACAAAATCTGTTCCCCCTCCTAAACCATCGTCGAGGAAATGAGCTATCGGGATGCCCTGGCTCCTCCACGATTTCTGTAATGGCTTAAAAATCGATGTGAAAGCATACGGGGCTGAAGAAAACCCGAAAGGAAGCACAGAGGCTCTATGAGCTCTGGAAATTTTCAGAACTGAAAATATCTTGAAACCCCGTTCCCAAAATCCCAAGAAAAAGCGAGAAATTTTCTGTGGTCTGGGAAAATTTCAATATGGTGATAACCAGACTAAGGTCAAATTTAAACAAGTAATAATTACGATCAAAACAACTGCCTAACGCCACCCAGATCTTCACATTTGAACTTCTGTTCGTATATTAACTGGTTGACATGTCGAAGATTCAAAACGAGCCTTTGCTTTCCCGAACTACGGGTAGAAACTGAAAGTGGGTTAATGATATCGGGCTTACATGCAAGTTATGCAATTACGTCCAAGCGAAGTAAATCGCTGACAGCTTGCGAAACAAAAATCACTATTCTCACGAGCAGAAGTATTGTCTCTCTTAACAAAAGGTGTTTGAAGTTGGAGGAAGGGAATTTTGTAACCCTGCATAATAACATTTAGGACAAATTGCGAAACTTCCAAAGTACGTCAAAAATCCAGAAATTTTCTAAGCCCTCCACGCACAGAAGAATAGGTCAAATCAACTGCAAGAGAGCCTGAATCCGAAGGAATCTAACAAGAAAGAATCAGCACAAGCG
This sequence comes from Pocillopora damicornis, assembly GCF_964200805.1. Taxonomy (NCBI): domain Eukaryota; kingdom Metazoa; phylum Cnidaria; class Anthozoa; order Scleractinia; family Pocilloporidae; genus Pocillopora; species Pocillopora damicornis. The sequence goes on from NC_142670.1 coordinate 11,473,769, forward strand.
GCAACGCTAGGGTCCGAGTCAATGGCACTGCCTAATTCCGATTGCGAAGGCAAACTACTAGCTTTGATATTAACAAAGGAAAGAACTACACCTGAGTTGCAGCGCTCCTCTAGTCACTTTGTTTTTCTTAAGAGACTCGTTGAATTTGAGACGCTTGGTCTCCTTCATCTGACTTTCCGCCGATTCTTCGTTCGACCGTTTGATCTGAGAAACGGTCTGCTCCAAGAGGCCACTAAATTTGTCATCAGCCAGAGGTGAACGGTTGGTTCTGAGGCCTAGATGGACATCACGTGCTATACTTTCCCTTATATACCACTGCATCATTACCCATGATGCTCGGGATTAAGGCCCAGGCCTTGTCGTATCTCGTGCCGACAAAATATCTATTTCTGCCTTATTCGCAGACTCATTCGTTAGAAATACCATTTTTTTGAAAAAGTTGCTACTTGTCATACAAGGCAAGGGGATGTGCTACTGGTTTGGGTGGCATTTTCATGACTCGCTTAGCCACAATAGGGTTACATTTTCGATAGAGTTACTAGAGTGGTGACAAACACATTTTCATGATTTGGAAAATTTTCATACATGAAAGTAAGGATTTACAAACAGAAAGGTTCAAATTAGATTGAAATGTACCAAAATGTTAATGCACTGAAGATGAAAAGTAAAGTGTTCTAAATTCACGTAAACAAATGTGTTGCTTCATTTTAGGATCATGACCTACTTAAAAGACTTGGTTTTAGCTAGATAGATGCATCTATAAACAGAAATTGACTAAGTTGGGATCACAAAAATTACATTTCTGGTAAAGTGACTAACTTAGCAGGTGGGGTGTATAGTTGGCCACAGAATAGATTATAATGGGGCATGTATCATGACTAAGTGGAAATACATGCATTGTCAGTTGTGTTTTCAGGCATTTGGTTTGTGTCTTTAAGCCAGCTGTTAGCATCTGTGCAGTATTTATTATGTTCTGCAGAGTTTGCAGCAGTACTGCTGTGGATGTTAGGGCCCTGGGGCCATCCTCATCCAGTGGTATTAACCTTATCAGTGCATGCATTGTTTTACCAAACCTAACTGCAAGGTTTCTTTTGCAGGGTCTATTTCAGCAAGCTGCCACTTTAGCATTGAGTAGGCCAGTTGGTGTTCTAGCACCTCGGGGTGTGACTGTAGTTGCAGCTCCTGGGCCCCTTGGGCACCTAGCTTCCATTTGGGATGTGGGTGTGAACTTGATATTAAGCTATTTATTTATTTATTTGGAATATTTAGACAGGCTGGCTCAGTTTGGCTTTAAAAAGCAGGTTTAAATGTGGGCTTCTATAAATGATAACAAGGCCAGATGACCACACTGGGAGCCACATTCATCACTCTTTGTTGAAGTCTGTGTGGTCTTTTACTCTTTAACTCTCAAGATCTGATTATTAATTGATTCTCCACTCTAGATGCTGCACATTTGTATATTCATCAGTTATGAGAACTTTTCTGTTAGATCAAGAAAACATCCTCTACCTGAGAAGTCTGGGTATTCTCATCACCTGTTTGCTGAATAATGTAAGGATATTATAGGGAGAAGTTACCTGTTAATCATTTCTAAGAGTTAAAGGGTTAATGTCCCCTGCTTATAACCAGTACAGAGAAGATGCAGGAGAGTATGGGGCCTATGGTTTATCATCCTTAGCCAAGAAGACTAGAACATCTAACCATTTGCAGATGTTGTATCAAAGGCAGCACGTTCTCCTCAGTTATTTTAAGACCCTGAGTGTTGTTGTGGTCTGGGGCTTGAACCCTCAACTACCAACACAGCCATAACACCTTCGCGATGTAAAAAGAAATGACAAGGACACATCCAAACCAGTTGCTAGATACTTTAATCTCCCTAATCATTCTGGGTAGCATATAGCACTTTGTGGCCTTTCCCTACATCTAGGCAGTTTGGAGGGCCACAAAACTCCAGAACAAAAATTATCTTTCAAACAGGCATTCTTAAGCCCCACAGTATCAATGAATGCTTTTCATGTAAGTAATTTATTATTGTTTTCTCGTCACCATATTCCCATCAATAGCATAGCTCCATTTTCTGCATATAAATGCGCACACAACCCACAATTCCTCCAATTGCTCTAATGAAGGGCTATTGTGTTTGAAACATCAGCTTTTAAACTCTACACAGTGGCCAGTTTACATTATCAACTCAGTCAACAATACTAAATTACCCTGTTATACTCTCCCATTGATGCAGCACCACAGTTTCTTGAGAAACTTACCCCCTTTACCTGCACAGCAGTCCAGCACTCAATGTGAGCAAGCAGAAAAAAATTCCTCTGTTTTTATTAGTTTTTCAGAATATTGTCACTGTTCTTGTACACAGGATCCTGTTCTACCCATTTTTTTGCCTGTCTGACAACTGAAAACAGACTGATTGGGTTTTCTCTGGGTTTTCTTTATGTTACAACCAGGTGAGCCAGCTATTACTTTGTTTATGAAAACCAATTTAATCAGACTGTGAGTTTGTTTTTTAATTAGCAAATACAGTTCTCAGAACTCTACAATGCCAATACTTAATTGAATTATTACGCTAATGTGGAATACTACTCTTGGCTTTGAAATAAGTGATGTTTATGTTAATTTGGACCAATTGTTTTGTACAAATGTCCTGGTAAATGGGGAACACAGCATGGCTTACATGTGAAACAATAGACTAATTTGGTTCTCTCTGCTTAATTAACCCTATCAGCCCCAAGGGTAGTCAACATGTAAGTTCTCCCTCCAGTAATATTGCTGAGTCATTCATTAAGAACATGAGAATAAAAAAAAGATTCCCAACTCAAGACGCTCTGATTACAACATGAATTCTCCTCATCAGTACCAAAGGTATTTCATAGTGAAGAGTCTATAGAATATGGATATTAATGTTAACCCTTTAACTCCCATGAGTGACCAAGACAGAATTTCTCCTTACAATATCAATATAATATCAAGCAGACAAGTGATGAGATTAAAGAAAAATATCAATTAGGGGATTATAAGTTGATCCAATACCAAATTCTCCAAACCAACATCATAAGAACTGTATGGTAGACAGTAAGGAGAATTACTAATGAGATCTTAGGAGTTAAAGGGTTAAGGTGTTATACTACAGTAGAAGTACTTTATCAAAGTGATTGATGAAAACTAATTGACAAGGAAAGCAAACCAGGGTAATCAATTTTCTTAGATTCTAAAACAAATATAAAAGACTTGTTTGTTCTTCGCATGGGGGAATCAATTTTATGTTTATTGTATTCTATTTTAATATCCGATCGTTTGAACTGTAAAGTTGTAGGGGCTTATTTCAATGCAATGCAAAATGTGCAGTGAACACAATAAACTGACCATCCTGTACCTAATTCGAATATGGCGGGCATCGCCATCGATCGACCTAGCAACCATTACTCTCTAACGAGGTTAGTAAGGGTTACCTCAGTTCTCATATGTCATCAGGGGTCGTAGATACTTTTTCTTGTTTGAAAAATAGTCAATAATGAGTTGGAATTGATTGACATTCTGCTCACCAAGAAGATAAACATAGGCATGCGTAGCATGCAAGAATTATTATTTAGGCTGGGAGGGTTGAGACTGGAAACTTTGTGTTCCTAACACTATCAGTCTTGTAACAGAAAAAGAGCATAACTTCTAAAGAAACGAAAATATCGCATTACTTCACCTTAAAAGAAAGGGAAAAAAACTGATTTATCTGAACTCACACAGGTTTTTTTTTTTTGGTCTATTGTCTCTATTGTCTAAAAACCCCCAAGCAGACATAAAATGTATCCGTGCCTCGCCTACTATTGTCTCCTTCGCGGCTATTGTTTAGTCTCGTCTCACAACGCCCTCTATTCCCCGTTAGAGAGAGAGCGTGTTGCGTGACGAGACCAAAGAGACTACGCTTACTACCGTTTCTCAGACAGAGAGAAAATCAACATTATTCATTTACAGTTGGTTGCCTGCAAAATTATTATTATTATAATTCCACGTAATTTGACTGTAAAAGGCAAAAAAACCTAAGTTATCTGAACTCACACAAATACTGTCTAAAAAGCTCTGAGCAAAAGTGAAATGCGTCGGTGCCACGCTTAACGTTTTCTCCTTCGCAGCTGTTGTCTAGTCTAATTAGAGAGAGAGAGAGAGCACGTTAGTTATGGACGCTGATTGGTGGAATACAATACAATACAATCCAAGCACAAGAATGTTTGAGCGTTGTTTTCATGTACGTGACGGAAGTAAGTTGTTTGGCGCGTGCGAACGTGAGAAAAGAAGCGGATAAAACACCTTTAAACTTAAAATTGATAAAACAAGTTGATTGCAAACCTTTTATATACCGATAAACTAGACTTCAATCGACGGGGTTCTTGCGAAAGCCACAAATCATTACACATCAAATGAGTCCAAATTTTCTGGTTAATGTCATTCTTTGTGCATGGCCTCCTGATTCCATAACATCATGTACGAGAAAAAGTATCCAAACGCTGTGGTTTCTGCTTGATATCCAAGTGCTATAATGTGATTGTGCGAGATAAATACCCTGATGCGGCAACCTGGTTGGTGTGAGACACACCCTTATGCGGCGATCCGATCAGTGCGAGCAACATATTACTCAACACGTAAATAGCTATTTTTTTCATGATAAAAAATTACTAAAAAAATGCGAACCAACACCTGAAATATCAAGCTTTTCCAAAGCCAGTTGGCACCAGGACCAGTGGATTTTTTCCAGAACTAGCGTAAAAATTGCTCCTTTCTTTTCCGAATTTAATGCGCGAGACATATTAAATTCCGAAAGACATGAGTGCTTCTTCGAAAGCGGAATAGTAGCTAACAACTTATCATTTACAGAGTTTGCCAGCTTTCGCATTTTTCCGCAAGGGCAACATGTGGAATGACACATTTGGCGTGTGGTTGACAGCTGGAGCTTAACTGCACCAATCAGGAACTCCGTGGGTAACAGGAGTTTTGCAAAATAACAATGTCATCGGACAGGCGTAATCTTCACAATTGGGGGACTCCTGCTGGTCTTTTCCCGCATTTTTACTAGAAATTGTATATATGAGACTGGCTGGTTGATGACCTGGAAATATTTCATGTAGTTTAGGAGGCTGTAACTGTGTTTGAAGATTTCACCCCAAAATTCAAGAACGTCACAAAAGACAAAGCTGGAATGGAAGACGTTAAAACACTACAAAAATCATCTTTGAGGTGGCAGAGGCCGTCGAGAAATTTGGAAAGCGACACCTGAGTGGAATGAGGCCTTCAGAGAGGATCGTTTTTCCAAAAATGGGTGAGGTTGTGGCCTTCAATCCTGTTTAGTTTCAAAGTTTATTCCTGTTACTCACTGACTTGCTGACTGACCCTCTAAGTTGCCTAATTCCCTAAAGCTAGATGATGTAAGAGCTCATGTATAAGCCCAACTTTTTAGAAACGTTATTGATGAATAACATCGATTCGTCTGTTCTTTAAATTTGTCTAATACTTTGACACTCTGATTTTTTGCGGTGTGAAAGGAAATTCAAGGTATTCTTAAACAATCAACAAGAGAGAATCAGAATCCTTCAAATTGTGAAACCTTTCTTCTCGCTCTGTTTATTGAAACTTTTCTCAAATAATAGATTGATGAGCAACACTTTACTAACTGAAATTGACAAATCTTACCAATACTTTCCGCTTACTTCATACTATACACTGGGCTCAAAATTGGCCTATCGTTTGCGATGCTTATAAATGCAAAATTGTTAACCGTACTCTTAAAAACTCCCCAATGAACTCTATAGCTCTCCAACGAAACTGTTCGAGGAACGAATTCAGTTTTCACAAATTCAGTCCGTCCAGTGCTGCTCATTGAAAAAACGTTGTAAAATGGTTGAAGGGTAAATAAGAAAAAAACAATATTCGTCCATCCAATTGTTGTTAATGTTTTTGTTGCTTTGTCTCATTGATTCTTTTTGTTTTTTAACAATTATTTCACCAAAGATGCTCGTCAACCTCTCCCTCAAATTCGACTGAGTGTTTCTATGTCCCTTGGACAGATCATCTTCCTCGCCGGAATAAACGCCACCGAAAACAAAGTTAGTGGCCTCTCTTTCTATCCGTGGAATGAATTGACTCTTTGCACCGTGAACGTCTTGTCGAAAGGAGCACGATAAGAATACGAAAACTCGTCCTTTCCATAGGCTGCCTGTGTTACAATAGCGGCTCTAATGCAATATTTCTTGATGGCCGCTTCTTTTAGATGCTGATCGAGGGAATTTATCTCTACCTCTTCGTTGTGAAAGCTTATAACATCAACACCAAGATGTACATGTATCACGTCATCTCATGGGGTGAGCTTATTATTTTAAACATGCACTGGTAACTGTAACCATGCTGTCGGATCACCAAATATGGTGTCGTCATCTAGCGAAGTGACACGATTTCCTTCCTTTCTTTATGGGTAGGTCTTCCAGTGATCATGGTGGCCATTTCACTCGGCATCGCTGCTGGAAAAGAAGGGTTACAAAGCTATACGAGTGACAAATAGTAGGAAAAAATTCAAGGGTTTCTTCTTGCTTTTCTCCTTTTTATTTGTTGCATTTAAATCTTTGTTTTGTTTTTGCATATAGTTTGAAATCGGTATCATTTCATTTGCTGACAATTTGTGTTTCTTTCTCGTGTTTCACTTCTTTGAGTTTAGTTGCTGGCTTTCCTCGACTAACAACCTGATCTGGATATTTGTCGCCTTTGTAGCTTTCATTGAAATTGTGAATTTATGATTAGTGTTGGTGATTATGACTGGTATACCTGGACTACTTGCTGCTAAAGATTTTTTTCTCTGCTCTGTAAAAAATAATTTAACTATTTATGATATGATCCTACAGAATATTTACCATTTTCCTTTTCCTATTTACCCACAACAAGCTTTGGACGTGGCTATTGAGGGCCTTTTATGACGAGAAAAACCTGTTGAGACAATGTCCACACAGGCATAAGATAGCTTCATAGACTCTCCAACTTTTACTACATAGTATGAAGGAAAAAAATTCTTCCTCCTTCCTGTTGATGGGTTCTCACTGTTTCACATTGATATCTTACGATATTTTTTCGCGCAAGAATAACTAAAAAAAAAAACATTGAACAAGAAGAAAGGAGCAGGAAGAGTAAATTTATATAATTTAACACGAGGCCTCACTTGACATAGTTCATTTAGTGTAGAGACGTTCGTGATTTCTTCAGCTCATTGTCAGAGAATCGAAGCTCATAATCTAGGTCCCACAGTTGGAAGTTCTATTCCCTGTAAATGACTCTTTATCCGAAGCTTGTTACCAAACTAGTAACGTCTCTGTCAAGGATCCTCTCCTGCTTTGCCTATTCGATAACCATATCTAAATAATCAATTTATTTTCATTGTATTCTTCAGCTCAACTTCTTGATACTCCAACGAGTCATAAGGGAGATGACCAATTTGTTGCAGCCAACAGGGGCAGACAACCATTTTCAGCAAATACGGTAAGATTTGCAACATAAGACTAAAACAATATAGCCTCCTGTGAGGCTCTTTTCGCCAAACTTCGTCGCTCATTAACCAGTAAGGCCTTACGATATCTAACTAAATGAAAATTCTTCGTCAAACGAAACTTGAGGAATATTTTCTTTTAACTCCTAGAATTGGCATCAAAGCATGCGTGCTGATGATTCCCCTGCTGGGTGTCACGTGGCTATTCGGTCTTCTCTTGCCTGTGCATAAAGCTCTCGCTTACATCTTCACCATACTCAACTCTATTCAGGTGAGTGTTCGATGATATCTCTCAAAAGCATTCAATCTCTATTATTATGTTACTTTCTGATCAAGTGAGACACCGTTACAATGGTCACATGATATGTTTTTGGAATTGTGAAAACAAAAGTTTTTAACCATGCAAGAGAAGACAGACTTCTTTTTCAATTATAAGATATGTAATTTTCCTTCCTTCTTGAAAATCTCAATAGATATTTGACTAATTTGTTTGCATATTTAGAAATTAATGATCCCGAAATCATCTTTATGCTGCAGGGTTTTCTGATTTTCGCTCTACACTGCAAGCGAAACACTCAAGTAAGAGAAAACATTAAACTGATTATTAACTCCATATCATCAAGTTTTAGTGCTTTGATAGATATCCGAGTGGTACTGCTAAGAACCATATTTCATGTTGCTTGTCTATCTGCAGATCAGAGAGCGATTCAAAAGAAAAATGAATATCGTTTTTCTATCTTCTTCAAAGGACAACTATACAAGGAAGAGCTCACAGGTCAATCCAAGTGAGGTTGGGGATATAAAGGCAGTTGAATTGCAGTCTTTTCTAAATTTGAATCGAAATCGCACTTAACTGGATCCAGCCAACTGGAAATAATAGTCAGTTACTTGGTACAAGTACTTACAGCGATTAGTCGGTTGCGATCGGTCTGAGTTGCGATCTGCAGGTAAAAGAGGTCATTCCGTTCATCTTTGTTTAAGCACTCAACTAGTTGTAAACGTAACCTAACTTCATGATTATAAGGTTATTTTCTCGGCAATCGGACATTTTCAGGCAAGATTCGACGAAATAAACCAATCTATAATTTTTTTTATATTTCTAATGGCTCAGTATGCTGACGACTATCCTTCGAATAAGATTACAGTCTGCCACAGACGAGGCGGGAATTTATGCCAGGAAATCATGACTCTTCTTTCTTCAAAAAAAGCACTCTAACACGCAGCTTTAATAGAGTGTATTTATGTTTTGATTCTTGGACGCGAACTCTCTGCGCTTACGGCATGATTATTTCATATTCGGCGTTTTACTTATTGAGTTTTAACAAATTTTTCATCAAACATTATTATTACTATTAACAATAAGCTATGGATAATAACTGAATATAAGTTTGTAGAAATTTCGAGAATGCCTAGTCATGCTGATATGCATACCCAGGAACTTTCTGCAGCATTTTACTGGGTTTCGTAGTTATGATTTAACACTAAAAATATAGTTGTGTTGTAAGCTTCCAGAATTTTCTAGAATACTTTATACATAAGGAGTCGGGAGTGTTGTCGGGAGTGACTGACCTTTCAGAAAGCAATACCGAAAGAGAGCTATTGTAGAAGATTGTTAATTTAAGGGAACTTTGGAGACAACTGTGAGATCGTGTCAATGGTGAGCTAAGATATAGTTTTTAGTTGGCTTCAGTAAGTTTATTTAAGGATAATTGTTCTACTTCCCGTTAAGAGTCGCTCATTGTTGAGAATATTACAAGTTGTTTAATTAAGTAGTCGGGTTTGTTAAGGCCTATTTACACGGCACGACTTTGTCGCATGCGACAAGCTTACGACAGGCCTACGACATGACTTAAGAGTCGTAAGCGAGTTGTAGGTTTGATTTTCACGAAACAATTCCTGTCGTAAGCCTGTCGTAAGCTTGTCGCATGCGACAAAGTCGTACCGTGTAAACAGGCCCTTAGAAAATAATGCTCTTTCTGTCGGTTAAATTGTACCGTAATGATACTAATAGTACTAGCAGCTAGCGCTGACATTCAAATTTGTTGCTTAATGAATAAGTAGATGAATACGTAAATGTTTGAATAAATAAACAACTAATTTAGAAAGAACAGAAAAAAACCCCTAGACTGGATCTTTTGTGGATCAGTTACATTTACCCATTTGTTTTCACATTCCTAAAATAAGGAGTATCGTTTTGAATCGAAAATACAACGATTAATTGGAATTAAATTGGGGCGATGTTAGGTGGAAACGGGCATAAACCAACAGATTATAAACTATTCGGTACAAATTATTAAAGAACGATTCAAGAACTTTTATGCAGCGTAAACAATTTAAAGGAAAAAGCTCAGCGACAGAAATGTGGAATATTTCCATGGGCCTGGTTTTCAAATATCACTACAGCGGAGACGTAGCATTGAAGAAGAATTTCGACAAGCAATAGAAGGAGTCGATAATGTAGATGTGCGTAACAGTTTTCAACAGTCTAGGTTACGTCACACCCATTTATAAACAAATGTAAATGACGAAGCGTACGATTGAGACGGAAGAAATAAAAAAAAAGAAGTATTCTGAAATATACAATTATATTTCTCCCTACACCGCTCCAATCCGATAGGTCAAAACGCTTCAAGCTTCGTTTGACTAAATAGATCGCAGCTAGGACTAGAGTATATTCGAGAATAAAAAATCAATTATTCCATAAGCGTGGAGAGATACCAGAAGAGTAGAATGTCTCGCCCACAGAGCACATCACTATGACCCAAGAACGTCTCGCACAAAGAGCTTTTGACCCCACCGCTCCTTCTAAAATGTTGGAATTCCAACATTTGAACACAAAAGTGATGGTTTGCATGATAATAATGCGTATTAATTAACATATGAGCGAGTTATTCCAACAAAGTTAAAGGAGTACGAAGTAATTAGACCCACCAACTGAAACGTGCAGCATGTCATAGGCGAGATGAATTAATAATAATCATTCCCATTATTTTATGCTTACGAACAAATGGCGCAATACCTTTAGCTGCCAGTCGATAAAAAGAAGTTTGTTCGAGACAACTTTCATTTAGCAGAGCTCAAAAAGAAACAATCATTCTAAACATCAATTATTTTTGAGCTGCTTCCTTACAAAACTTCAACAACAAAAAGTGTCTTAATGCCGTGAGGCTTTCCGATTGTTTTAAGAAAAACAATGCTCCGCATCTGGTGCAAGTTGCTTTTGTCTATTGGTACGTCTTTGACAGAAAAATAAAAATCGAGACTAACGCCATGAATATGCGATCACAGATCATGATTTGCATTAAACTCAAACTGGTACCAAAGCGTTTTATGAGGATGCCGCAAACTCAAAACTCTCAAGCGGGGTGAATCAAATTTAAGTGCAACGATAGCTCCTGGGAGCAACCTTTGTATATCTTGGGCATGATGAAGTGGATGATAGATGGAGCTGAATCCGGCAAAATTTTCAAAACCCTTTTAATATGTTGTGTGCTGGGTAAGTACGACGCTAGTTATTCCTGTTTGTTCTGCTGTAGCTACGAAACCTTCGAAACTGACTTTCCAATTTGTGAAATATTTATTTCCAATTTAAACTTAAGGAAGTATAATAACGAAACATACCAAACTCTACAAATCTCATTTCTAAACTATTTGTTTATCAATAAAGCAAAACTTTGGGATCTTTGTATTATCATCATTATTAGTTTCTCGATATTATTCGCCTTCCGTATAATGCCAAATGATTGAACTGTGTGATGAGCACAACTAGATCCGGCAAAGTGTGCAAATTTTTTTTGATAAGTTGTGCGCCAGGTAAGTACCACAGTTATTTGTGCACTGTTAATTGAAACAAAACAAAACAAAACATACTCCGAAGATGTCCGCATTAAACTCTTAATTCTTAGTTAGAGAAGGATCTCTTTTAAATTGGGTTCTGAAACCTTTTAGATTCCGTATAGTGCAGAGTAATCAAAGATCAAACAGCACAGGCGAGACATTCATGCGGTAGTCCTATTATCTGCGTCATGGTTATCTGCACAATAGCTTTGGAAGCCATATTTAGGATAACAGGAACACACTAGCTTAGTTGCTATCGTTTTATGTCACTAAGACAAGATGTCAATAGGGGAATACGTCTCCTCTTCAGATAGGTGCTGAACGTTCGACGTGCTTAGACGAAAGATCGAACTTAATTATCAGGGTCCACCAAAAATGGTGTGGGATTTTAACATTCTATCCGGGGTTTGAAAAAAAATGGTTGAATTGGTTTAATTTTTCCTTTCTCGTAGATAGCTGATTTTCTGAATGAGCTGAGGGGTTAAAGTGACGCGCTCTCACAGAAGATAATTAAAGCAACTCTTAAAATTAAACAATTTTCATATTTTAACATTCGACAATGGAACTCCTTACAGCCACGTGGAGATTTTTTTTTTTTATTTATTTAAGCTTTATTAAAAGAATTCTGTCTTTGGCTTTTAATAAAGTCCTCTTATTCATAATGTTTAATGGATCACCTCGAAATTATACGAGCATCACGGACGATGAAACTTTGCGGCTCATGTTCCTCATACCAGGGTCATGTACAAAGAATTCCAGCCTTAAGCTTTACTGAGAGCCTTCGGATAACGCGCTATTCAAATATCGCGGTACCCAAACCGTTAAAGCTTTCAAATTATTGTTGAGTTATCAAAACTGCTGACTGCTCGTCAAGTTGGACGCCGTGGACAATTAAAACATATTTCTCTTTTAAATTGTTCTTCTTTGTACCCGAAAGCAGACGTTATACTTATCTCACTGCTTTTACAAAAAAAAAATTCATTTAAAAAAAATGGGTTACGTAGGTTCCACGGTCTGCTGATCCATAGTTTGGTAACACCCATGAATATGCAAAAATCCTTACTAGATTTTGGAGGCCAATCCCACAATATTCAAATTGTGCAGGAGTTTTATTTATTTTTTTATTTCAGTGATCAGTAATCAGCGATCATCAGTTGTGCAGGAGTTCTATTTGAGCGATCAGACTTGCTGACTGATTAATTTGCTTAACGAAATATCATCCCTTTCGAATTGTTGCAAGCTAGAGCGAAACATTTTTTTTTCACTGTTTTATAGTTTAGTTGCACTCCGAATGGCCCGTTTAAAGATTTCGTCCGATAGACGTTCTCGAGGGTCCATCGTATCCTTAAAAATGCTTCCCTTGTGTAGCAAGTTTTGTTCAGCCGGTTGGTAAATTGCACAGATGCGGCATTTTATTTAAATTTCTCCGTCTGCTCCCTAAGGAAGAAAATAAAAATCATGGGTCGATGTTAAAGGGCATGTAGCAAACAAATATAATGCATCAGCACCGTCTGGCTCGAAATCTAATAAACTTTTCCATTGTTTCAAATGTTATTATTGAGATAACAATCAGTTTATTTGCTCATTTCTCTTTTACATTCATCCTTCATGTGTTGATGGATTTGCTAGGAACAGGTTGGGCAGTGCTAATTCCAATTTTAACATTTACGCCCCTGAATTTATGAACGGGGAAAAAAAGATACTATCAGACTGATCATGCTAATAATTAGATATAGACTTGCTATTACAATTACGTCGGATTCTGATTTAAAACGTAAGTTGGAAAGAGTCAACGAGTAACAGTGCTACTACCCTAAAACCTAGCCTAATTCTAATTTTGTCCTAGTGAGGTAGAGGGTTTTAATGCCTATCGTTTGATATTGAAATTAAATGTATAAAAAATTTAAGAATTTTTTCATGTTTAGCGTGCGTATATCGAGTTATGGATGCACTTGGGAAGTTTGCAGAGCACGAAAAATGCGTAAGAGTAGCTCGAGGCGCAGCCGAGAGCAACTCTAGCTTCTTAAGTACTCTCCAAACTTCTCGCGTGCATCCATAACTCGATATATACACAGCAAAAAAAGCATGAGCAAATTCTTTCATAACAGAGCGACAACAAGGATATGCACGAAGAAGCATTTTATTGTGATAGAGTGCAAATTTCTCACAACGTACAAAAAAAGTAAACAAACGTCCCTGTTGGCTGGTTAAAAACACGCCACATTTTATACCTTGGTTTGAGCGGAAACATTTGATCCAGTTAACCGATAACTGTGAATGAGAAGCTCAAAATTTACGGGAAAATGGAGAAAATCAAAGCCAAATGAACTCAAATGTCACGAAAAAATGTTTTAAAAGTCAAAGACCCGAAGTTATCAAGGGTTTTGATTGTTCGAAATAATGTTACGCTGCCGTGCAAAGTGCAAAAAACAACAATGAAAACGGAAATTTTACCTTTAAATGTTGTTAATGACCAATTGGTGATTTTTTGTTCCCAGTGAATGTCTTTCGGCCAAAATTTGCTGCAGCTGGTCTTCCGACGAAATTGCGAAACGTGCAACTTGCGAGTTTTTTTCGGCTTTATTTTTGTTGCTTGTTGGATCAGGATCTAAAAGGTCAATGCCGATAGAAAAATTGGGAAGTTCTTAACTGGTTTCATCTATATTTCAAAGAGAAGGAAAACTGCACTGCAGCTTAACAGGACGGAAACTCTGGAGCCAGGTTAAAAAAAATGCTCACGTCATCTTATTTACGCACGGGCGTGCCGCGTAAATGAAGATTTTGTTCATAGCAGCTAAATAGGACTTCTATATATAGTATATGTTATAATACTTTCTCGTCTCCATCATCAGCATTATTGTCATCATTAGTACACATTTATTCATTGGTATACCTTTGTTTTTTTGCTTGTAGGGTGCCAAGCAATTTGTTTCAAAAACTCCTCTTACATATTTTCGAAAACCGGAATAGTTTGGGACAACCACAAGTGTGTCTGCAATTATCAGAAAGGTTATTTAGTCTCCATCGAAACTGAAGAAGAATGGCAGTTTATCAATCATGAGATTCAAAAGCGTGGTATTTGGAATACTAGTGCGTGGCATATCGGTTTAGAGAACAAAAGCGGGGTTTGGACTTGGCTGAGTGGAAAGCAACTGAATATTTCGAAATGGCGAGATTCTGAGCCAGGTGATAACGACCAACGGGCGGAAATATTTAAGAATGGAGGCCTCTTTAATGGTATCTCTCGAGATGATGAAAAAAATGCCTACATTTGCGAGATGCCCGGAGGTAAGATCACATTCCAATCATAAGTATATTATGTGTTGATACATTGCAGTCTTGCACTTGTGTAATGAAATTTGCTCTTGCTTCTTAGAATTAAAATATTGTTCACAGAATATACTAAGCTTACCTAACTTGTACGTGTGAGCGATGAATGAACTTTTAAACGCGTGTTAGTTGTTGGACATAATGCCCATGAAAGTTTCCGGGACACATGTTTCTAAAAAAATGATCATTCTCATTTTTACATCGCCTGCCGCTGACAAGACAGCGATCGAAATTGTACATTTCGTAACTTTTGTCGAGTGCCCTACGATTGGGATAATTTAGCCAACGGAATTTTACGTTGCCACAAGTTACCAGGCGTGTTCACTGAGGTCAGTGAGTATATGCATGTTGTTTTCAACATAAAAATCCAAGTCTTTTTATTTTTTAGTGCGTGGGTGGGTGGTGGGGGTGTGCGTTTGTGTGTTTCTTGCACGAGTCAGAGATAAATATGTTATTCACTGGGTAAGACTGTGACCAAGGTCTTGAGCATCGGTACCTAGGACAGAGTGCACAGTTTTTTCCCAATATGGATAGAACTAGGCTAGTGAATAACAGTTTGTTTTTCCTTAAACTCAACGAAATGTTTTCAAAAAGAACCTGGTGATTTAGCGCTAGATCCTCCATGAACTGAACAATTTTTGACCGAGTAAATAGTATTTGAAACAGAATGAGTTAATAATGTAGATTTAAGAGAGGCCTCACCTAATTATTTTCAGTTGTGTAGTAAAAGACATGAGTTAAAACGCATCCAAACAAACTTTGAAACATTTTTTACCAGTATCTGTCACATTCTGACACCTGTCAATAAGAGATTGCGTAAGAAAAAAAGTGCATGCTCGCTTTAAAGCAACAGCAACAATAACCACGGTGCTAGTTTGGCATATAAACCTAAGTGGAGAGTTATTGCAAATAAATTTAAATCTTTGTTTTGAATTTGAGGGAATTTACTCTTTTGTTTGGCACAATCGCATGTGTAACTGTGCTCTTTCTCTAAAAGGAGAATTTTAATGCAGCTTTTGGTGTTGAATTCCTTCGTTTTCTGTTGTGAAATTTACAGTACCAGTGTCCAACTTAAGCAGAGTTGCAAAGACTTACAGAAAGCGTATTTGAAGTACAGAAGATTTCGTTCACTGTTCTTCAAGGAACAAATTGTTTGAGAGAGTTCAGATACATAATGAATGAAATTTCCATTGATTATTTCAATTTTAAACAAATACTTTACGTTTTAACTTTCTGAGTTACTTCTAGTGACGGTTTAGTTTAATTACGAACGGTTTTTAGGCCGCACGTCAACCCATTTAATGACATATTTGTTACCAAAATTCATTTCAAAATCATTTTTTTTTGCAGGCAAACAAAGCGATTTGAGGGAGAGAGAAAGAGAGGATTAGTAATTTATTAGTCGGCTTAATTTTCTTTGAAATGATTTGCGTAAAAATACTGCCCAGCCGGCAAAACGAAATGAATTTACGAAAATTGGCAACAAAGCTAGAGATATAGCCGGCGGCTCGCTCAAGCAGTACCGTACTCGTGGGCAGAGTTGGGAAAATACGGACCGCATCAATAATCAATAATATTGCAGGATTCGTTACCATGCCCTCTGAGAAAAACAAATGATAAATAGAGTTCTTTTGAGAAAGATTGTCGGAAAAAAAGCGTTTCAAAAGTGCAAACGATAACCCGAAATGTATTGTGGGTAGCTTTCAGGTCATGTCAAGGATTGACCTAAGGATTTCAGGGAAATCTAAGAAAATGTCTTTTTAAGGACGAGGCATCATGGGTTTGATGAACCTATTTTATGTGCAAGACTGACTTTAAATTCTAAACTGCTGAAAAACAAAAACAAGAACGAGTCACCCCTTATTAATTTATCTTTACTTTTTAAGTCCATATTGATTACCGTTACCCAGATAATCTTTTGAGATTGTCCCGTGCACTTTAAATTTCTGCTCTTTTTCCGAAAAATTTTCCCGTAACAACTGAATACGGTTAACTGCGTATCTCCGGTTGCACATCTATGAGAACTTACACACATTTAATTTCACGTTTTTTTAAGTCTGTTCAGATGGGGGAGAAAGAATAGGGGGCGGGGTGGGGAGGGAGGTGTCAGCTCAACGAGGAATTAATTTATTACTCAAAAACACAACCAAAATTACATGAACTCATAAATAATCTTATGTGAAGTGAAGTTAACTGATTCAGAAAAGGTCAGAGATTGCGGACCCCGTAGCGAAAAAAAGATGTATTCTATTAATTGACACTGATCAAACATAATCTTAAAAAAACTAGGAATCAAATAGAGAGGAAGTCACGTTTGCCATCCCATTTAGTTTTCTCCTTTATTGTGATTGTGATTATTATCTTTTTATGTTATCATAATTATCATAATTATCAGTTTGTTTATCACCTTTATGATAATTATTATTTTTGTTGTCATCTTTATCATTTTGTAGAATGTCCAAATATAACTTTTAACAACTCTTGGTACATAATTTCGGTATATGGATGGTCCTGGCACAGGAACAGAGTCATCTGCAAAAGCCAAGGAGGGGACCTAATTTCCATCGAAACCGAAGAAGAATGGAATTTCGTCAATAACGAGATTAAAAGGCGAAGTACTAAAAAAGGCTATAACGACAGCTGGAGTATTGGTTTAAGAAAAAAGGCCGGGAATTGGACCTGGGTGAGTGGAAGACCGCTAACGTTTTGCAAATGGGGAAGAGGGGAGCCAAGTGGTGAACACGATGCGGCTTTCATGTACAAGCGGTCCATTAATGGCGAACAGGGCGTGTTTGGTAGTGTTAATCAGACACGTCGACGGAACGCTTATATTTGTGAGATTACAAATGGTAAGTTATTTGTGTTATTTTTATCAACGTAAAAAAGAGGCCTCACCAAAACGTTCTTTGCTGACGCAAATACCAGTTGATATTTTTCGCACTCTATGTCCTCCAAACGAAAAGCCGAGAGCGTAGCTACCGTTAATCCGTTAATCCATTTGATCATAAACAATACGTTAACGAATCGAATTTTTAAATCTGCCTGCTCCACCTAAGCACTACGGGGCTTTTGATATTTTCAACGATTTGAATTAAGCTTTTTTCAATTGCAAAAGTTAGGGTTGCGCTTTTCCCAGATGCGACCCCTTCCTTGAATAGCAAACACTGCGAGAGTGTTCTGGCTAAAAAAAAAACTGTTGTTATACAAAAACTAAATAATAATGCTAGAAGTCTTTTTCCAGCGAGATGATCAAGGGTAAACCAAAAAATTCAAAAAGTAACAGACTCCTGAAAAGGGTCAGTAAATTCATTGGAGACAGTTTAAGATAAAGTAAGAAATGAAAACGTCATATTCAGCGGTTTAACAATAAATACATGCGGATATTTTGCGATTTGAGTGGCATTTTCTAAGCCCCCTAAGGGCGAGTTGAAATGACAAAAAGTGGGCAAAATGTGTACGCGTATTATATGTTAAACGAGTAATTCAGGAATGTATTATTGCATTATTATTTTATTCACTAGTATTTTCGAGAAACATGCTACAGCCCTATCAGAGCATCGATCATACAAGACGTGTGCGAAAGACGAAATGAATGAAAAGGAAACATTAAGAGTGTTGTGCATAACCAATAAAAAATCGAGTGGATTGAAGAGTTTTGATCGTTATTAAAAGCCATTTTGTTATTCCGCCTTCTGTCCGTATTTTTGCTTTTACAGTATAATACTAAGGCTTTTTTTCGTATGATGCGGTCTTGTTTAACAATTTTCTTTAAAGATTCATCAATATCTACGGAAACTCCGTCGCCTTTATCATCACTCGGAATAGTACTTGCAACCACGCCATCGCCATCGCCGTCGCCGTCACCATTGCCATCGCCGTCGCCGTCGCCGTCACCATCGCCCTCGCCGTCGCAGTCGCCGTCACTATCGCCGTCACCATCGCCGTCACCGTCGTCGTCGCCGTCGCCGTCGCCGTCGCCGTTGTCGTCCTCGTCGCCGTCCAAGTCACCATCGCCGTCGCCATCGTCAGTTCGGCAGCTGGTATGTTTTCTAAATAGCCATTTACCATTTTTTATGGACGTCGCTTTTCAGGATGTTCTCTGTTTACAAATGTGGCAGACATTGATTTTTATTCCAGATAAAGGAGCACGTTTCAAAATTTGGCGGAATTAATATTACCAGAAGGAATTCCGTACAGGTATGTAGTTTACAACTTAAAAGTTTATAATTTAAAGGCTTTAAGCCACATGAGGTGAAAACGTTGAGGCCTAAAAACTAATTCAGGCGCATGAAAGAGTACTTTAGCCAATAAATGTCGTGGAAATCATTTGGGGCCTCCTGCTAGACTTTTTCCACATTCTTAACATGAATTGTACATATGAGACTGGCTGGTTAATGACCTGGAAAAATTTTATGTAATTGTAGGAGGCAGTAGCTGTGTTTGAAGATTTCACTATAAAAATCAAGAACGTCACAAAAGACAAGGCCGGCACAGTAGAGGTTAAAACACTTAGAATGTCCATCTTGGAGGTGGCAGAGGCCGTCGAAAAATTTGCTCTTAATTATGGCAAGCGACACTTGAGTGGAAAGAGGTCTTTTGAAAGGATCGTTTTCCCAAAAGCAGGTGGGTTTGTGGCCTTCAATCCTGTTTAGTTTCGAAGTCTATTCCTCTGTTACTTACTGACTTGCTGACTGACCCACTGAATTGTCTAATTTACTACAGCTAGATGATGTAAGAACTCACTTATAAGCCCAATTTTTTGGAAACGTTACTGTTGAATGTCGTAGATACATCTGCTCTTTTAATTTGCTTGATACTTTGATGCAAGATTCTTAACCGTACTCATAGAAACTCCCTAATGAACTCTATAGTTCTCCGACGAAACGGTTCGAGGAACCAATTGGGTTTTCACTATTTTATTCCGTACAGTATTACTCACTTTTTCATCAGTTTTACCCTAAAAAACCTTGTAAAATGGTTGAAATCGTCGAATAGTCGTTGAAGGGCAAATAAGGTACAAACAATACAGGTCCATCTAATAAGATTATGAAATATTTGTGTATACCGCAAAACGGACATTTGTGTAGATATGTTATTGTAAATTTCACCGTAACTGCTTTCATTTGTCTTTTTTTTTCCCGACAGTTTTGGTCATTCAAAAAGCCTATCCCAAGAATGCAAGTGGCTTCCACTTTGAGGAACAACAATGGCGAGCAAGAATCGATATCCCTTCTTCAAATTTTGAGGAAAATGGTTCGTATCAACTATTGTGGTAACTTCACAATTTTTAGTATTACTTTGGTTTCTCCAATAGAAATTTCTGTATTGAAACAAAGCCTCATATGAAGGCGCTTTCTTAGTTTACATAGTCTATCTTTTTTAATCATTCGCCTGCTAAAAATTCACATACCTCAGAGCCTGATAAAACTTTCAATTTTGTGTCTTTTATGTTGTTGTTTGATAACTTTTTTTGTTGATTCTTGGGGGTTTTAAAGGATCAATGGTGGTTGCGTGTGTGTACAAGGATCTGCATGACCTACTCCTGACAGATCAAGTCATAAGGAGTGAAACAGATCACCAAAGGTGCCGTTATTTTCGTCTTACTCCATGTCGTTTACCCCCAAAAACACATAACACGGAAACACATAAGATCTAAGTTTAACTAAACTGAACTGAGAAACTTTCCAAAAACCCTAATTGAGGTTGGAAGCTTCCCTGTTTGTCTCTGACCATTTCACCTTCATGAAAAATTGGCTTGAATCTACCCAAAGTATGTAATATTGCTTCCTCGATTCTGGTCCATTTTCAAATACAATTTCTTCATAGGTATATCAACTCCAGGATAATGGCCGTAACTATGGACCCCAAGTCAGAGAAATTAGAAGAAAATGTCATCCTAAAGTTCAAAAACCTAAAGGTAACGTGGAAATTAGTTGCTGTGTGTTGTTTTGATTTATTCTGACAAGATAAAACGCATTTTCAGGTCTTGACAGCAGAGAAGCGCTGTATGTTTTGGAGTGGCCTCAGCAAAAGGTAAAAATACTACAATATATTATTGTATAGTATTTATTCCTTCTAAATTTAAATCAATTATGGAGGAGAATGAATGAACTTTCGCGCAGGTTAACACTTTCCTAGAAAGCAACATGTTGTTTTTTTTAGAGAGAGGAAGTCTGATTGAAATGTCCTCGCAACCAAGAAAATCTTAAAGAAAATCATCACCTCTTCCCCAAACAATGAATAATTTTGTGCCCTTTGTTAACTTTACATTTTTTTTATGTCTGACAGCTTTTCAGAGAAAGGATGCCATGTAGTTACATCAAAAAGCAACTCAGAAGAAACAGTTTGCAGTTGCAATCATTTGACGCATTTTGCCGTCTTAATGGACTACGCTGGTAGCACAAAGGTAATAAAGTTAGTTTTGTCTTACTCAATAGTTTGATGGGCTCAATGAACTAACTAAATGTTGTCCTTCAATTTTTCTTTTTTTAACACAGCTCACCGAGGAGGACGAAACAATTCTGAAAATTATCACTTACGTGGGACTGAGCCTTTCCATCGTCGGGATACTTTTAACATTAATACTTTATTCTTGCCTCACGTAAGCAATGTACCTGAATAATAGTTAAGTAGATTTTTAAATCCCCTCAACAAGGCTGGTGAGAAAAGAGATCTCAATGCAAGTCTCCATGCAAACAAGAACATGCATAACGGATAATTCACAAATTCAAGCTTCATTTCATGCCCCATCACGAATGCTTGAACAACTCATGGTTTCACGGTTTATAAATTGTTTAGGGTTTAGAGATTTTCTTCGTAATATTTCCTTTTTTGTCCTTTCTGGAGTTATTTACTGACTTTTTTTCTTTCCTTTACTGTCAAGATTTATATAATCTTTTGGCCATATTTTTCTGTGTCTTTTAATTAAATTTTTTGTTTTGCTGTTCTTGCTGTCTTCAATGAGGTGTTGTTGTTGCTTTTGTCTCATTCATCCTTTTTTTTTTAATTTTATTTCACTAGAGATGTTCGTCAACCTCTCTCCCAAATTCGGCTGAGTGTTTCTGTGTCCCTTGGAGCTGGACCGATCATCTTCCTCGCCGGAATAAACGCCACAGAAAACAAAGTCAGTGGCCTCTCCTTCTGTCTATAGAATGGGTTTTCTCTTTGCACCGTAAATATCTTGTCGAAACGAGCACGTTAAGAAGTAAACGAAAACTCTTTCTTTTCACAGGCTGCCTGTGTTACAGAAGCAGTTCTGATGCAGTATTTCTTGATGGCCGCTTTATGTTGGATGCTGATCGAGGAAATTTATCTCTACTTCTTCGTTGTGAAAGTTTACAACATTAACACCAAGAAGTACATGTATCACGTCATCTCATGGGGTGAGTTTTTTTATTTTAAAACATGCACTTGTAACCATCACCATGCTTTCGGATCGCCAAATCTGGTGTTGTTATGCAGTAAAGTGTTTCGATTTCATTCTTGTCTATATGAGTAGGTCATCCTCTGATCATGGGGGCTATTTCATTTGGCATTGCTGCTGGAAAAGAAGGGTTACAAAGCTGTACGAGTAATAAACAGTAAGAAAAAAAATCAACGGTTTCTTCTTGCTCTTATCCTTTGTTATTCGTTCCTATTAATTCTTTTTTTTTGTTTGTTTTTGCATACAGTTTGAAATCGGTATCATTTCATTGGCTGAGGATTTGTGTGTCTTTCTTGTGTTTCATTTCTTCGAGTTTAGTTGCTGGCTTTCCTCGACTAACAACCTGATCTGGATATTCGTCGCCTTTGTGGCTTTCATTGAAGTTGTGAGTTTATGATTAGTGTTGGTGATTGTGATCGCTATACCTGGAATACTTGCTGCTAAACATTTTTTTTCTCTGCTCTTCAAAAAACGAATTAAGTATTTATGATATGACCTCAAGCAATGTTTACCATTTTCCTCTTCCTATTTACTCACAACAAACTTTGGACGTAGCTGCTGTTTACGAGGATGCTGGTCAATTTTAATTTAATGATGGCCGCCTTCAATAGCGAGTAGAACCTGGTGAGACAATGTCTTCACAGGCAAAAGATAGCTTCATAAACTCTCCATCTTTTACCACATAATATGAGAAAAAAGATTCTTGCCCTTCCTTGTTGATGATCTCTCACTGTTTCATATTGATATACCAAGAAATTGTTTTCGTGCAAAAATAACTCTTAAAAAACATTTAGAAAGATGAAAGAAGCAGGAGGAGTAGGAGATATCAGATTTTTGTCATTTAACATAAGGATTCAATTTGCATGTTTCATTCAGTTCAGACACATTAGTTCACGATTTCTTTAGCTCATTGTCTGATAATCGAAGCTCATAATCTAGGTCCCCCGGTTGAGAGTTCTATTCCCTGTAAATGACTCTTTATCCCAAGCTTGTTACCAAACTAGTAACGTCTCTGTAAAGGATCCTCTCCTGCTTTGCCAATTCGATAACCATCTCTAAATAATCAATTTGTTTTTATTGTATTCTTTAGCTCAATATCTTGATACTCGTACGAGTCATAAAGGAGATGACCAATTTGTTGCAGCCAACAAGGGAAGAAGACCATTCTCAGCAAATACGGTAAGGTTCACAACATAAAATTATAACAAAATTGTGGAAGAGGTTGCCATGTCTTCCTGTGAGGCTCTATTCGCCCAACTTCCTCATTCCCTAATCAGTAAGGCCTTACGACATCTAAAACTGAAAACTCCTTGTTAAAGGAAAATAAAGGAATGTTCTATTTTTAACTCCTAGAATTGGCATCAAAGCATGCGTGGTGATGATTCCCCTGCAGGGTGTCACTTGGCTATTCGGTCTCCTCTCGCCTGTACATAAAGCTCTCTTTTACATCATCACCGTACTTAACTCTGCTCAGGTCAGTGTTCGATGGTAACATTCAAAATCATTCAACCTCTATCATTATTTTATTTTCTAACCAAGTAAGACATCGTTACAATTGTCACATGATATTTTTTAAAATTTTGAAAACAAAAAGCTATTAACTAGGCAAGATAAGACAGACCTCTTTTGAATTACGAGATATGCAATTTTCCTTCTTTCAAGGAAATCTTAATAGATATTTGACTAGTTTGTTTGCATATTGTAAAAAGTAATGATCCTATTACCATGTTTCTGCTGCAGGGTTTCCTGATTTTTGCCCTGCACTGCATGCGAAACACTCAGGTAAGAAAAAAAAACATCAAACCGATTATTAACTCCATATCATCAGTCTTTAGTGTTTCGATAAATATTCAAGTACTAGTGCTAAGAACCATATTTCATGTTGCTCGTCTATCTGCAGATCAGAGAGCGATTCAAAAGAAAAATGAATGTTGTTTTTCCACCTTCTATAAAGAACAACTCCACAAGGAAGAGCTCACATGTCAATCCAAGTGGGGCCGGCGATGTATGCAATATTGCAGTCTTGTGCTGAATTTGAATCGAAATCGCACTTAACTTAAATAACTGGATCCAGTCAACCGGAAATGACAGTCAATTGCTTAATGCAATCACTTATTTAACAGCAATAAGTCGGTTACGATCGAGAGAAGAGGTCTTACTTATCATTACTGTTTAAGCACTCAACTAGCTGTAATTGTAACCTATCTTCTTTAGGATTATAAGGTTATTTTCTAGGCGATCGTGTATTTGCAGGCAAGATTCATCGAAATAAACCTATAAATCTATAAATTTAAATTTCTAATGGCTCAATACGTTGATGACTGTCCTTCGAATAAGACCACAGTCTGCTACAGACGAGGCGGGAATTTTTGCCTGGATATCATGACTCTTCTTTCTTTAAAAACCACTCTCGCACGCAGCTTTAATCAAATTTATTTATCTTTTGATTCTTGCACGCTAACTTTATGCGCTTACTGCATGATTATTTCATATTCAACGTTTCACATATTAAGTTTACAAACTTCTCACCCAACGCTGTCATTACTTTTAACAATAAGCTATGGATAATGATAACTGAAGCCTAGTCATACAGATATGAAAAAACCAAGGAACTTTCTGGGGCATTTTCTTAGGTAACGTAGTAACCAATATAGTTGTGTTGTGAGCTTCCGGAATTGAGAATGCTTTTTACACAAGGCCTGACAGTCGCGCAGCAGCAGTACTTGTTGTTGTCGGGAGTGACTGACTGTTCAGAAAGCTATACCGCGAGAGAGCTACTGTGGAAGATTGTTAATTTGGAGGCACTTTAGAGACAACTGTGAGATTGTGTCAGTGTTGAGCTAAGAAACAGTTTGTGGTGGGCTTCAATCAGTTTATTTAAGGGTAATTATTCTACTTCCTTTAATAGTCACTCTTTGGTAAGAATATTACATGTTGTTTAATAAATTAGTTGGGTTTGTTGATAAATGATGTTCTTTCTGTAGGTTAAATAATAATAATAGTCTCCGCACATGACGCTGACATTCAAAGTTGTTGCTTAATAAATAAGTAGATGAATACGTAAATTTTTTAATAAATAAACAACTAATTTAGAAAGAACAGAAAAACCCTTATGATTGGATCTTTTGTGGATCAGTTACATTTACCCATTTGTTATTCGCTATTCCTAAGATAAGGAGTATCGGTTTGAATCCAAAATACATCGATTGATAGGGAAGTCAACTGGGCCAATGTTAGCCGGAAATGGCATAAACCAAGAGATTATAAACTATTCGGTACATATCCTTCAACGGCGAATAAAGAACTTTTACACAGAGTATACAATTTAAAGTGAGAAGCGGAGACGAAGCGTTGAATAGGAATTTCAACAAGCCAGAGAAGGAGTCGATTATTTACAACAGTCTAGGTTGCGTCATACCCATTTATAAATGTACATGGATGACGAAGCGTACGATTTAAGCCGAAGAAGTAAAAAAAAAAAGAATTATCTTGGAATATGCAAGTATATTTCTATCAACACCGCGCAAATGCAATAGGCTAAAGCGCTTAAAGCTTCGATTGACTCAATACATCGCAAATAGGACTAGGGAATATTCCAGAATAAATAATCAATTATTCCTTGAGCGCATAGAGATTAGAAGTAGAGTATAATGTCTCGCCCACAGAGCACATCACTCTGACCCAGGAAGGTCTCGCACAAGAGCATTTGACCTCACCGCTCCTTCTAAAATGTTGGAATTCAAACATTTGAGAGAGATACTTCATTAACCACCATTGCAGCCATAGGCTCAATTAAGGGATATTTACAAATACTGATTATAACAAAAGAGAGAATAAGAAAAATTTTCTACATCTTATAGACATGGCTAAAAATAAAATTGTTCTTCAAACGCTCGGTTTTACATAGGGGGAGAGTGAAATCACTTTTGCGTCTCAGTGCATATTTACAACTCTTCCTTTGGGGAAGGAGGCTATGGAGATTGTGGGTGGGGTTACAGACGATCTCGTCAAACAGATCGATTGAAATCTTTTCTCTCCTCTCATGAAGTTTCGGTAGGCCAACTGTTTCTAGTGCTACACTATATGAAAGGTCAGGATAGATGATTCTGAATGCCCTTCTTTGGATCCGTTCCAAATCTTCACTGATGTAGTTTGGTAGAGAACGATGGAATACAGGACTTGCGTATTCCAGGACGGGCCTAAGACATGTCATATAGAATTGCACCAGTTCACTTGGTGTCACTCCAGATCTCTTGAGTTGACGTAAAAAGTAGAGACGAGAGGAACATTTTCTAATTAGTTCAGAGGTGTGCATGTTCCACTTTAAATCATGGCTAATGGTCACGCCTAGCAATTTGGCACTGGTGACTAATTCAAGGGGTTTGCCATTTAGAACTAGGGGTTCGAAATCGTGGTTGCTGTTGGGAAAACCAATTCGAAGTTCTTTGTACTTGGCCTCATTCAGTTGGAACCCATCGAGACTCGCTTGTCTCGAAAGGTCATCCACAGCTTCTTGGAGTTTTCTCTTATTACCCTTTGTAACTATTTCGGAACAAGATGTATCATCCACCTATTTCCACATGTCAACTGGTGTGTCCAAGTCATTAATCATGACAAGAAATAGCCAGGGGCCCAGTTTTGTTCCCTGGGGGACACCGGATGGCACAGAGCGCCATTCAGAGTGACAATCCTGAGCAAGTTTAACTCTGTTTCCGGTCAATCAAGAAGTCAACAATCCAACCTTTGACTTGACTCGGAATATCATATGTTGTTAGTTTTTGAACAAGAACACTGTGATCGATAAGGTCAAAGGCCTTACGGAAATCGAGTAGGACTACTCTTGCCATGGCACCATTTCCGTCGGTGTTAACAAGCCAATTATGCGTCATATTGACCAAGGCATGTGTAGTGGACGATTTTGGAATAGTTCCAAATTGTCGAGGGTCGATTCTTTGGAACACAGCAGGTTTAACGTATTTCTCAGCAATGTGATCTTCAGCGAGCTTAGACAGGATAGGCGTGAGGGAAATCGGACGGAGGTGCTTGTTAATGTTATTAATAAGTCTTTGTTTTGGCACCGGGACAACGTCAGCCTCTTTCCAAGAAAGCGGAAGGCGGGATTCGTGGAACGAGGAGTTGAGGATCGCAGAGACTGGACCCGCCAAGAGATCAGCGTTTTCCTTTAATAACCATGCCGAAATACTGTCTGGCCCATGTGCTTTCGAGGGGTGTAGCGCAGATAGTTTCATAAAAGTTGAAAACTCCGATATCATATTTACGGCATGACCTTCGTTGTTGGCTTGTGGTGGGTCAAAAGGATTGTGGGTAAGAGGCTCAAAAATCTGCATTAGGGTCAGGAACGCTCAATTGATGTAATTTGCCAGAACACCTGGTGAGAAACCTAGGGGTTGCAGTAATTTGCTGGTGTTGGCCCGCGTTTCTGAGGCAGGTGACATGCCGCTGAGCTTTTCCACCTCTTTCCACCACACGGATGGCTTACACTCCCTCAAATGGCTAACCTTTGCTTCGTAGTACTTTGCCCGGCAGATCTTACGCTCACGATTCACGCAATTTCTGAGCATTCGAAAGGTATCCATATTTCCTTTTGCAAGGGCACATTGGCGTCGTTTGATCAGGTTCTTGGGTTTGCCATTCAACCACGGAGGCTCGCTTCGATGAATAGATTTGGATCGCGGGGGAGAAATAAAGTCTAAGCCCGTCTTAACGATATTTTCAAATAGTGACACTTTCTCCGCGCAGGTCTCCACGGTGTCAATGAGGTGTGGTATGTCAACAATTTCGAGGTAAATTTGTATTGCGTGTCTTTTACTAGGTCTCAAATCCCTCGAGATAATTGTTTCCTTTGATTGCGAGGGTTTTGCTCGAAGCTTGGGCTGGATCTCCACTGAACTGTGATCCGAAAGGCCAACTTTAGGTCGCTCGATGGCCTTATCATAGAACTCCTTCATGTTGGTTAGAATACGATCCAAAAAACGGCTAAACTTCAGAATACCCCTCAACTTTGGTCCGCCTCGCTTACATGTGTCGGGAGGCTTTGAAGATCGAGGCATAACACAATAGACGCTATTCTTATTCAATGACATGTAAATGAGTTGCGGGGTATTCTGAAGCTGCTCTCAAAAAACTTTTCCCTCTGGTCGGAAAGTGAACAATTTGTTTCAGATTGAAATAAGATTTAAGAGTCGTTTCGTTAAAGTGGTTTAAATCGCCGACAAGAAGGATTCCACTGTTTGGATGTTGAGACTCAATTGATGTAAGGCAATTTAATAAATAATCTTGCATTTTCGAGTCAGGAGCTGACGGTGGATGGTATATAACTCCAGATATAATACTAAAAAAGCCTCTAGGGAGTCGAGTTGGTCGCAGCTTTGCCCACAGGACTTCAAAATCAAAGGCCGGATTCTCGTCGACCTCGGAAAAATCGAGAACAGAAAAAGGGATGGATTCCTTAATGTACATACACACTCCGCCGTGAGTGACCTCCTTTCTGTCCCGTCTGATGATATTATAACCATTAATTACTATTACGGAGTCCGGGATATGTTGTCGCAGCCAAGACTCAGTAATGCAAACAAGGTCGTAATTAGCATTTTGAACAACGTGGCTTACTTCATCAATTTTTGGTGCGAGCGACATCACGTTTGCTAGAAACAGCGATGGTACAAAGTTTCTTGCTTGCAGTTCTGGTACACTTGTGAATTGGGGTTTGGTGGTGATGGAGATACAATTCGACGGGTCGTGGCCACGTAAGTTAATTTTCGCTTTGCTGTGGTCCTTTGGTCTCGGATTGACTTGTGTGATCTTGTAAGTACGATTCGCTTCTTTGGTTTTTGTCGATCTCCCAGCTCTCTTTCCACGATAACGTGGCCATAAATTCTTAGCTAAATTGTTTAGCAGAGGTCTTGTGCAAGGCTGAGCCATTTGACAGAGTTTTGAACTACTAAAAAGATGAAAATATAAGGAGCGCTTCAAAGTGCAGCCATACGTGACGCATACACGTGTCGTCCAAGTTGAACACAAAAGTGATAGTCTGCATGACGTTTTTGCAGGGGAGAGTTGTTTTGGAGGCTGAACATTAAACTATGGCCGTTAGCTTCCGTTGGTTTTCTGATCAAGTAACGATTAACTTTATGTAAACTCACATCGAACTCATGATCTGAGATAACCGAGAAGAAATCCTTTGACTCGGAGTTTGCCGTGGTATAAAAATAATAATACACCTTCATTAACACACGAGTGAGTTAGTCCATCACTGTTGAAGGCATACGAAGTAACTAGACCCACGAAATGAAACGCGCAGTATGTCATAGGCGAGATGAATAAAAAGGAATCACTTCCATTTATGCATACGAACAGATGGCATACTAGCTTTAGCTGCCCGTTGATAAAACAGAAGTTTGTTTAAGACAACTTCCATAGGGCAGAGCTCATAAAGAAACTACAATTCTTAACATCAATTACTTTTGAGCTGCTTCTTTACAAAACTTCAATTACACAAAGTGTTTTATAATGCAGTGGGTTTTTTCGATTGTATTAATAAAAACAATGCTCTACATCTGGTGGAATCTGCTTTTTGTCCATTGGTCCGTCTATGACAGAAAGAACAAAAATGGAGACAAACGCCATCACCATGTGATCAGAGATCATGATTTGCATTAAACTCTAAATCGTACGAAGGGGTTTTACGAGGATGCCGCAAATCCGCAACTGTAAAGCGTGGTGAATCAACATAATAACTCTCAACGGCAACCTTTGATTATCTTGGTTACGATGAAGTGGATGATAAATGGCCATGAATCCGTCAAAATTTCCAACACCCTTTTAACATGCTTTGTGCTGGGTAAGTACGACGCTAGTTATTCCTGTTTTTTCTTAGGTAGCTATGACACCGTCGAAATTAACTTTCCATTTTTCAAATATTTGTTTCGATTTTCACTCCTACGGAACTCTAATAACGAAACAAACCGAACTCTACACATGTCCTTTCTAACCTATCGGTCCATCATTAAAGCAAAACTTGGGGATCTTTGTATCATCAACATTATCATTATTTTAGGTTTCTCAATGTTTTTCACTTTCCATACAATTCCAAATAATTTAAAAAAAATTAATAACCCGGAATGACACATTCGTATAGGTGTAAAGACAGCTATTGACAGCAAACTATATTAGTATCGTGCGCTTGATGAATTGCGAGATGAGTACAACTGAGTCCAACAAAGTGCACAATGTTTTTTAAAAGTTTTGCGCTATGTTAGAACTACCTTTGTAATATCTTGACTTTCCATTTGCGAAACATTTATATCGATTTCGGGATGTCCTGTGAAAGTCAGCCAAACCAATCCGTGAAAAAAATTGTCAGGTGGTGATTATTTGGCACTCTTAATTAAAACAAAACTTACCAGACTCTAAAGATGTCCGCATTAAACTCTTAGTTTATAACTGAAGAAGGATCTCTAATAAATTGGATTCCTGAAACAATTTATACAGAGCAAAGTAATCATAAAGCAAATAGCACAAGCGAGACATTCACGCGGTGGTCATGTTTTTTGCGTCATGGTGGTTTGCAAAACAGCTTTGGCAGCCATATTAAGGATGCAGGAACACAATAGCTTAATTGCTGTCGTTTTATATCACTATGACAAGATATCAAAAGGGAAAGACGTCTCCTCTTTTTATGCTTCAGATGGTTGTTTTACATTCGACGTGCTTAGACAAACGATCGAAGTTAATCAACCGGGTCCACTTTAATTGGAACTAGATAGACTGATTTCAAGTTTGATATTCGACCGGGGGGTTGGAAAAAACATGGTTGAATTGGTATACTTTTTGCTTAATCATCGTACATTAAAACACCATACCTCTTCTTGAATTTTGATAACTGATTTTCAGAAAAAGCTGAGGGGTTAATATGAAGTGCACTCACAGAGATATAATTGAAATAACCCTTAGAAATATAACAATTTTTTATGTGTTAAAATTCAGCAATGAACTCCTTTTTTTCTTTTTTGATTTATGCGCAAATAAAAATAATTGGGCTTTTAATAAAGTCCTCTATCCAGTCCTGTTTAAATTCTGTCCAAAGGACGTTCGCGAGGGTCCACTGTATCCTTAAAAATGTTTCCCTTGTGTAACAAGTTTTGTTCAACTGGTTGTTAAATTGCACAGATGCTGCATTTTATTGAGATTTTCTCCGTCTGCTCCCTAAGGAAGGAAATAAAAATCATGGGTAGATGTTACAGGGCATATAGCAAATAAATGCATTAGTACTGGTCTAACTCGAAATCTAATAAACTTTTCATTGTTTCAAATGTTATTCTTAAGATGAAAATCAATTTATTTTCTCATTTTCTCTTCTACAGTCATCTTTCATTTGTTGATGGATTTGCCAGGAACAGGTTAGTAATTGTAATTCCAATTTTAGCATTTATGTACCTTAAAATGAACGGAAAAAAAACAATATCTGACTGATTTTGCTAACAACTAGTCACAGACTTTGTGATTTAAAACGTAAGTGTCGTGATATTGCGTTACACGGTCACGCCACTGGGCCGATGAACATCTTTATATTTAGAAGACTTAGGAGACAACGAATACACACGTGGCGGCAGTCGAGTTCGCACAATAAACAACCCTTTTGAGTTCACAGAATCGTGACATGGTGTCAGGAGTGGGATCGGCTCACCCCTAAAGATGACAGAAGCAGCTGAAGCATCCATAGTTGTGCCACCAGCGCCGACTCAAGTTTTTATTCCCCCGTCAAATTTGCCCCCGCCGAAAGCGCTTAATTTTGACGACAATTTAGCCACCGCATGGAAATCGTGGAAAGCAGCGTGGCAGCGCTACGAAATCGCTACTGGTGTATATAAACAAGAGGGCATAGTTCGTGTGTCGACATTACTAAGCATTATAGGCGAGGATGGCGTCAGAGCCCACGATACCTTTATTTGGAACGAAGACGAAAACGCAGACGACATTTCACAAGTCCTGAAGAAGTTCGACGAATTCTGCATTCCTAGGACACAGGTCATATATGAACGTTATAGGTTCAACAACCGAAACCAGGAACCAGGCGAAAACATCTCGACGTATCTTACGGAGCTTCGAACGATCGCGAAAAACTGTGCACACGATACAATCACACCAGATGAAATTTTGCGTGACCGCCTCGTGCTAGGCATACGGGATGATCGCGTCCGCGAGAGACTTCTCCGTTTGAATGATTTATCTCTCCTACAAGCAGTTGACATTATTAAGTCGTCAGAACAGACCCAACAGCAAGTAAAGCTAATGGCTGGAGGAGACACTGCAGTTCATGCGTTACGGAAGGCGGGATCGGCAGAAAAACCTGAAGAAGAACGACAACTTAAGTCACAAGCATTTAGAAGACCGTCTAAAGAATGTGGAAATTGCGGAATGGTGCATGGACGTCATTGTCCCGCGTATGGAAGAACATGTTTTAACTGTGGGAGTATGAATCATTTTGCGAATAAATGTCGCGCTAATCCCCGAGGAGTGAAAAGTAGAGTTTCGGCGGTCCACGAAGCCGTCGACATGGGAAACGACCCCTACTACATTGGTGCTACTACTAGTAAGAGCAAAGGCCAGGAAAAATTGGCAGTGGTCAAACTCCACATTTATGGGCCAGATCCCAAGACAGAAGTCCAGTTTCAAATAGATACTGGGTCGCAGTGCGACATTCTCCCGGCCCAATTATACAAGCAAATCACTGGGGACACCCTCCTTCATCGCCTCAAACCATGCCAAAAGGAAATAGTCTCGTACACAGGGGATCGCCGCAAAATTGCTGGTAAAGCTACCCTGCCTGTGTGGTCCCGTGGACAGCGGAGGTCAATGGAGTTTAACATCTTAGACGGAGACTATCAACCGATTTTATCATTGAACACCAGCCTCAATCTTGGCTTTGTGAGTTTGCATAATTGTGACGTCCTAGCATTACACGTCAAGTGTCCCAAAGCCTCCTTGCTCGAAGAGTATGAGGACGTATTCGACGGATTAGGGGCCCTACCGGGAACATACAAAATAGCCATAGACGAACAGGCGCAACCAGTGGTCCACGCACCGAGGCGAGTGCCAGTAGCCTTGCGTCCATGCATCAAAAACAAGCTGGACGAACTTGTTGATCGTAAAGTTATTATTCCAGTAACAGAACCGACGCAGTGGGTATCCAGCATGTTGGCCATAGTGAAGCCAAACAAAGTACGCATCTGTATTGACCCGAGAGATTTAAATCGTGCCATTCGGCGAGAGCATTACCAGTTGCCGACTATCGATGATGTGGCCTCCCGCTTAACAGGTGCCAAGAAATTTACTCTTTGTGACGCCAAGGATGGTTTCCACCAAATCCTCTTAGACGATGCTTCTAGTTTCCTGACAACGTTCAATACGCCTTTTGGGCGTTATAGATGGGCCCGCATGCCTTTTGGTATCTCAAGTGCGCCTGAAGTTTGGCAGCGACGCATGCATGAATTCGTAGAAAATTTAGAAGGAGTTGAAGTTATCGCTGACGACTTCCTCATCGCTGGATTTGGCGAAACTGACGCAGAGGTCAACTCGAGCCTTGAAAAGAACGAACGTGCGTTCTTCAAGAAATGCCGGGAGTGGAACCTCAAGCTCAACAAACTCAAGCTGAAAAGATCTCAAACCGAAGTGCGTTTCATGGGCCACCTCTTGACTCCTGATGGTCTAAAGGCAGACCCAGCCAAAGTTGAAGCTATTTTGGATATGCCACCGCCGACTGATGTGAAAGGCCTGAAGAGGTTTTTGGGGATGGTCAATTATCTGGCCAAATTCTTGCCACTCCTGTCCGACATGACAGAACCTTTGCGAAGGCTTGAGGACAAGGACGTCTAGTGGTGTTGGCTTCCACAGCATGAGAAAGCATTTACCACAGTCAAAGAATACTTGGCCAAGGCCCCGGTACTGAAATACTATGATGTTACTGAAGAAGTGACAATCCAATACGATGCCAGCATAACGGGTCTAGGTGCAGTAGTGATGCAAAAGGGTCAGCCCGTTGCCTTTGCCTCGCGAGCTCCGACCGACACCGAAACGCGTTACGCTCAAATCGAGAAAGAGCTCCTCGCCATAGTGTGGTCAACCGACAAGTTCAATCAATACATACTGGGACGCGAAGTTGTACACATCGAGTCTGACCACGAACCACTAAGGGCAGTTTTTACCAAGCCAATACACAACTCACCAAAGAGACTCCAGAGAATGCTGATGGCCCTTCAGAATTACTCCCTGGATGTGCAGTATAAAAAAGGGGAACTTATGTGGGTATCAGATGCACTGAGTCGAGCATACCGCAACACCACCGAAGCCTCCAAGCACGATACAAGTCTGATCTGTACACTTGCCGAGATAGATCATTCAGAAAACCTCTCGATTGCACCATACAGGCTCGCTGAATTCAGAAACGAGATTGCCAGGGACCCTGTGATGCAAAAGCTAATCGGAGCAATCAAGGGTGAATGGCCAGTGTCAAGGAAGTCCTGTACCCCTGAGCTGACGCCTTACTATGACAAACGAAGTGAGCTTATAGAAGACAAGGGACTAGTATTCCTGGGGGAGCGATTGCTGGTACCCCCTTCCCTGAGAAAAGAAATGTTGAAGCAAATTCACCGATCACATATTGGAATCGAAGGGTGTTTACGTCGCGCTAGGGAGGTCCTCTATTGGCCCCTCATGAATTCGGAAGTAAAGGACTTTGTTTCCAAATGCTCAATCTGCCAGTCGTACCAGCCAGATCAGTGCCGCGAGGAATTGCAACCGTATCCGATCCCGTCGCGTCCCTGGTCGATGCTAGGTGCCGATTTTTTTGACCTTGGGCAACAACATTTCTTTGTCCTAGTCGACTACTGGAGTGGGTTCTTTGAAGTCCAGGAGGCTAAGGTGGCCACATCTGCTAGCGTGATAGCTGCGTGTAAAGTACAATTCGCCCGCCATGGGATACCAGACGTGCTTATTACCGACAACGGACCTCAGTTTACGTCATCGGTGTTCAGTGCATTCGTGAGAGAATGGCAGTTTGAACATAGAACTTCGAGCCCCCGTTACCCCCAGTCAAATGGCCGCGCCGAGAATGCCGTGAAGACCTGCAAGAACTTGATGACGAAAGCGAAAGCGGATGGGCAAGACCCGCTGTTAGCCCTTCTTGATTGGCGCAACACCCCAACAGAGGGTCTAGGAACATCACCCGTACAGAGACTGATGGGACGCCGCACACGCACTTTCTTACCAACCCATGAAATGCTCCTGCGGCAGCCATCACACCAGGAAACAGCCACCAAATTAGCTGAGCGCAAGAAAAGACAAGCTCAACAATACAACAAAAAGTTTCGCCCTTTAGAGGCACTAAAGTGTGGACAGGCCATCAGGATGCGGCTTCCCGGAAGGGAGGAATGGAGTCTGGGGACCTGCATGAAAGCCTTGGGGAACAGGTCTTATGAAGTTGAAGTTTGCGGCAGGCGATACCGACGCAACCGTCGGCAACTGCGCCTGACCCCGGAAACAGCACCACCTATGAGTCTGGTAGAACTAACTCCGCCCGAGTCTACCATCAAACCGGCGCCAAATCTGACAGAGCCAGGACCTCCTCCACCGGAGTTCCATGGCGAGACCAAAACAGAGAGAATGCCACCTGAAAATGAGATGGGAACTGAGCTTGAGCCACAAAGGATTGAAACTCATCGATCAGAACGCAGACGTCGACCGCCTTTGTGGCATCAGGATTACCATATGAACTGAACATTGAATGATTGAGCCGCTACATAGTTGTTGGGTTCTGTTTCTATCTTTTTATGATTTCAATGAAGAACAATGTTTTATCGATTTTATGTGATTTGAACAGTGATCGAAACCGAACATTAAGTATTAATTAACTTTTGAAGATAAACTTTGTAAAAAGGGGAAGATGTCGTGATATTGCGTTACACGGTCACGCCACTGGGCCGATGAACATCTTTATATTTAGAAGACTTAGGAGACAACGAATACACACGTGGCGGCAGTCGAGTTCGCACAATAAACAACCCTTTTGAGTTCACAGAATCGTGACAGTAAGTTGGAGAGCAAAACAAAAAAGTCCAAGAATAACGGTGCCATTACCCTGATCTCCCTGATTTCCACTTTTAAAACCTTGTCTAGTTCTAATTTTTGCTTCATTGGCGTAGAGATTTTGATGCTTATCGTTGGTTATTAAAGTTAATTGGATAAAAAATACTTTCTCGTATCCATCATGAGCATTATTACATGAATGTAAATATATGAAAATCATATACGTGCACTGCAGTTGAAGAAAAGAATATGGAAGCGAACATCGCAGTTATGAACACTACTTAAGCAGTAGTGAATATATGGCCTGAAAAAGAAAACTAGCTGCCAGTTGGCTTGTTAGCTCAGTTGGCATAGGCTGCACTGGTATCGGAGAGGTCATGGGTTCAAATTCCGCATATAACCGTTCATAACTGCGAGGATTGCTTCTACATTCGTATCAGCATTATTGTTATAATCAGCGTACATTTCATTTATTTATTTATTTATTCCTTTATTTTCTTCTCATAGAGTGCCAAGTAACCTGTTTCAAAAACTCCTCTTACATCTTTTCGAAAACGGTAGGAAGTTGGGATGGAAACAGGGATATCTGCTTCAGTCAGGGAGGTTACTTAGTCTCCATCGAAACTGAAGAAGAGTGGCAGTTTATCAATCATGAGGTTAAAAAGCGTGTTACTTGGATTACTAGTGCATGGCACATTGGTTTAGAGAAGGAAGGCAGGGTTTGGACTTGGCTGAGTGGAGAACAACTGAATATTTCGAAATGGAAAGTTTCTGAGCCAGGAGGTAACGACAAAAGGGCGGAAATATCCAATGATGGAGGTCTCTTTAACGGTATCCCTTCGGGTGATGAAAAAAATGACTACATTTGCGAGATGCCGGGAGGTAAGATCACATTCTAACCATAAAGTATATTATGTGCCAAAACATTACAGTCTTGCACTTGTGTCAGGAAAATTTATCTTGTTTCTTAGAAGTAAAAATATTGCTCACACAATATGCTCAGCTCACCTAACTTTTACGTGTGAACGATGAATGAACTTTTAGGCACGTATTAGTAGTTGAACATAATGCCCATGGAAATTTCCGGGACACATGTTTTCTAATAATGTTTTGATCACTCTAGAATTTTCCATATTTTGCATGATTGCTTGCAGCCAGAAAAACAGCGATCGAAATTGTATATTTCACAACTTTTGACAAGCGCGCTGCGGTTGAGTTTTGTTACTCAACGTTACCGTACGCATTTTTGCCCTTACAATGAAATGTTGGGTAATGTGGTTCCAATACAAAAATATAAAACGCGGGTTGTCTACAAGGGAATAACACGCGATGGAGAAAAGTGTAATGAGGCAAAATGGAATTTGATTGGTGGAATACAATTCAAACAAGAAAACACGAACAGGCTATTAAAATTTATCTTAAAGCTTTTTCACCTATTTGGGAAAACTCAAAAGGAAATATATCATTCTCTAGTATTTTAACGTCTAGTTATCAAAAACATCCCAAAGCTTCATCTGGGCATCAATCACAGAAGGCGTGTGCGAACGACTAAAATAGTAAAAAGGAAATAAGAGTGTTCTGTTTAACCAACGAAACATCTAGTGCATTTGAGAGTTCCGATCGTTCAGAGCGACTATTTTTTATTCTGCTTTCCGTCCGCATTTTTGCCCTCAAAGTGTAATGTTTATGCAATTTTTTCTTATGATATGGTCTTGATGTTTATTTTTCTTTAAAGATTCATCAATTTCTACGTCATACTCGCCCTCGCCCTCGCCCTCGCCCTCGCCCTCGCCCTCGCCCTCGCCCTCGCCCTCGCCCTCGCCCTCGCCCTCGCCCTCGCCCTCGCTCTCGTCATCGGCCTCAACCTCGCCATCGCCATCTCCATCGCCGTCGCCATCGCTGTCGCCATCGCAGCTGGTATGTTTTCTAAATAGTCATTTACCATTTTTACGCATGTCATTTTTCAGGATCTTCTCTGTGACACAAATGTTTTTTTTTAATTCTAGGCAAAGGAGTATGTTTCAAAATTATGCGGAATAAATATTACCAGAAAGGGTTCCATAAAGGTATCCAATTTTCATAACTTAAAGGCTTTTTAACTTTGATAGATAAACGATAAAAAGTAATTATTACATGCACACCGAGATTTAAGTGCCAAAAAGCATCGAGATAAAAATAGTCTCTTCACGCCAGAGAAGCCAGCTCATTGGTCCTACGATTTTTTTCACCAGTGAAAAACGACGTATCGATTTTCACCTGTGAAGATATCTGTGTTGCTTGCTCGCCGTTCCTCTTGACTGACAAATAACACATTCTAAGAGCTTAGGCGTATTTTTCTTCAGAAAGATGGCTTCAAATCAGACAAACCGTTTTCAGAGCCTAAATTCATCAGTGGAAGAGTTCACAGAGGGACAGGAAAACGAAAACACCAAGAAAAAGACAGAACACGAAGTTGCTCTGTTCCACGAATTTCTTGTTTTGAAAGGCGGAACGAGTCTCGAGTTTTCGCTTCTATATTTCAAATTTTAAACTTCCGTAGAACTATTTCGACATACTTTCAGAATGTCTTGTTTTAATTATAAATAGTTCTTCCTTTTAACGGCGTTTTTGATTGATGATTTAAATGTAAAGTATTTTACAAGGAAGCCATTTCAGTGCAACTCTCGAACTGCGAGGCGGTTTGACGCGCGTTGTTTTCCTTTGAAAGAAAATAAAGATAAGTTTATCTTTGAGTTCTGTTCGCCCATGAATTTCGGTATGTATATATTAAATAAGTTATTTCACGGTTAGTTCGCTTGTGCGATTTTTATTTACTCTTTGTGTGAAAATCGCACGCGCTCACCAACCGTGAAATAACCTATAAATATATAACCTTTAAGGATGAACCACCACTCAAGCCATAGGAGGGGAGAATGGTGAGACTTAAAAAATAATCCAGTCTCCTAAAAGAGTTCTTTGGCCAATGAATACCCTGAACACCATTTGGGGCCTCCCGCTGGACTTTTTCCACATCTTTAATATGAATTGTAAATGTGAGACTGGCCAGTCAATGACATGGAAATATTTTATGTAATTGTAGGAGGCAGTTGCTGTGTTTGAAGATTTCACCATAAAAATCAAAAACATCTCAAAAGACAAGGCAGGCAAGGAAGAGGTTAAAACACTGAGAAAATCCATCTTTGAGGTGGCAGAGGCCGTCGAGAAGTTTGCTCTTAATTATAGCAAGCGACACCAGAGTGGAATGAAGCCTTCAGAAAGGATCGTTTTCCAAAAAAGGGGTGAGGCTGTGGCACTCAATTCTGTTTAGTTTCAAAGTCTATTCCCTTGTTACTTACTGACTTGCTGAGTGACCAAATGAGCTGTCCTATTCCCTATAGCTAGATGATGTAAGAACTCAGTTATAAACCCAACTTTCTAGAAACGTTGTTGTTGGATGTCATCTAATTATCTGTTTTTTTTAATTTGTTTGACACTGATTTCTCGCGGTGGAGAAGGAAATTTAAGGTATTCTTAAACAATGAACAAGTGAGAATCGGAATCCTTCAAATTGTGAAACCTTTCTCTCGCTCTGTCATTGGAAACTTTTCTTAAATAATAGATCGGTGAGTAACACTTTACTAACTG
This sequence comes from Pocillopora damicornis, assembly GCF_964200805.1. NCBI lineage: Eukaryota > Metazoa > Cnidaria > Anthozoa > Scleractinia > Pocilloporidae > Pocillopora > Pocillopora damicornis. The sequence goes on from NC_142670.1 coordinate 11,513,608, forward strand.
AAATTGACAAATCTAACAAATACTTTCCGCTTGCTTCATTCTATACACTGGGCTCAAAATTGGCCTATCGTCTGCACTGCATATAAATGCAAGACTTTTAACCGTACTTGTAAAAGCTCCCCAGTGAACTCTATAGTTCTCCAAAGAGACGGTTCGAGGAACGAATTGAGTTTTGACAATTTTAGTCCGTCCAGTACTTCTCACTTTTTCAGCAGTTTTACATTTAAAAATGTTTTATAAATGGTTGAAATCGTCGAATAGTCCTTGAAGGGCAAATGAGATACAAAAAATACAGGTCCATCCGATAAGATTATTAAATATTTGTGTATACCGCAAAACGCATGTTTGTGTAGGTGTGCTATTGCAAATTTCACCATAGGTGCTTTCATTTGTCATTTTTTTCCCGACAGTTTTGGTCATTCAAAAAGCCTATCGCCAGAATGCAAGTTGCCTCCTCTTTGAGGAACAACAATGGCAAGCGAGGATTGATATCGCTTCTTCAAATTTTGAGGAAAATGGTTCGTATTAACTACTGTGGTAACTTTACAGCTTTTAGTATTACCTTGGTTTCTCCAATCGAAATTTCTGTATTGAAATAGTCTCGTATAAATGCGCCTCCTTAGTTTACATAGTCTATCTTCTTTAATCATTTGCCTTCCTTATAATGTTGTTTAATAACTTTTTTGTTGATTTTTGGGGAGTTTTAAGGATCACTGGTAGTTGCGTCTATGTACAAGGATCTCCATGACCTACTTGTGACAGATCAAGTCGTCAGGAATGAAACAGGCAACCAAAGGTGACGTTACTTTCATATTATTCCATGCCGTTCACCCCCGAAAACACATAACTCGGAAACACATAAGATCTAAGTTCAACTAACCTGAACTTAGGGACTTTCCAACAACCCTAACTAAGAATGGAAGACTCCCTGTTTGTCTCTGACCGTCCCACCTTCATGAAAAATTCGCTTGAATCTATCAAAAGTATGTAATGTTGCTTCCTTGCTTCTGAGCCATTTTCAAATAAAATTTCCTCATAGGTATATTAACTCCAGGATAATGGCCGTAACTATGGACCCCAAGGCAAATAAATTGGGAGAAAAAGTCATCCTAAAGTTCAAAAACCTAAAGGTAACATGAAAATTAGCTGCAATGCGTTGTTTGTATTTATTCTGACAAGATAAAATCCATTTTCAGGTCTTGGCAGCAGAGAAGCGCTGTACGTTTTGGAGTGGCCTCAGAAAAAGGTAAAAAAACTACAGTATATTATTGTATGGTATTAATTCCTTCTTAAATTAAGTTAAGTACGGAGGAGAATGAATGAACTTTCTCAGATGTTTTTGCGCAGATGAACACTTTCCTGGAAGCCAACATGTTGTCGTTTTTAGAGCGGGGAAGTCTGCTTGAAATGTTCTCGCAGCTATGACTACAACGGAAGAAAATCTAAGCGCAAAATTGTCAAACATCACCTCTTACCCAAACGATGAATAATTTTTTAACTTTACTTTTTTTCATGTCTGACAGATTTTCAGAGGAAGGATGCCATGTAGTTACATCGGAAAGCAACTCAGAAGAAACAGTTTGCAGCTGTAATCATTTGACGCATTTTGCCGTCTTAATGGACTATGACGGTAGCAAAAAGGTAATAGAGTTATTTTTGCCTTACTCAATAACTAATTTTATGGGCTCAATTAACTAACTCAATATTGTCATTTAATTTCCGTTTTTTGACACAGCTCACCGCGGAGGACGAAACAATTCTGAAAATTATCACTTACGCGGGACTGAGCCTTTCCATTGTCGGAATACTTTTAACATTAATACTTTATTCTTGCCTCACGTAAGTAATGTACCTGAATAATAATGAGGTAGATTCTTAACTCTCCTCAACAAGGCTGGTAAGAAAAGAGATCTCAGTGCAACTCTCCATGCAAACAAGAACATGCATTTGGGATAATTCACGAATTCAAGAAACATTTCATGCCCCATCACGAACTCTTGAACAACTCATGTCTTCAGTCTGTTGTTGTTATTGTCGTTGTTGCTTTTGTCTAATTCATTATTTTCTTTTTTTTTTTACTATTATCTCATCAGAGATGTTTGTCAACCCCTCTCTCAAATTAGACTGAGTGTTTCTGTGTCCCTTGGAGCTGGACAGATCATCTTCCTCGCCGGAATAAACGCCACAGGAAACAAAGTCAGTGGCCTCTCCTTCTGTCTATAGAATGAGTTTACTCTTTGCACCGTAAATATCTTGTCGAAAGGAGCACGTTAAGAAGTATACGAGAACATTTTCTTTTCACAGGCTGCCTGTGTTACAATAGCAGCTCTGATGCAGTATTTCTTGATGGCCGCTTTCTGTTAGATGCTGATCGAGGGAATATATCTCTACTTCATCGTTGTGAAAGTTTACAACATTAACACCAAGATGTTCATGTACCACGTCATCTCATGGGGTAAGTTCATTATTCTACAACATGCATTGGTAACTGTAACCATGCATGCTTTCGGATCGCCAAATCTTGTGTTGTCATACAGTTAAGTATTTCGATTTCTTTCCTTTCTTTATGGGTAGGTCTTCCAATGATCATGGTGGCCATTTCACTTGGCATCGCTGCTAGGAAAGAGGGGTTACAAAGCTATACGAGTGATAAATAGTAAGCAAAATGATTCAGCGGTTTCTTCTTCCTCTTCTACTTCATTGCATTCTTTCTTTTGTAGTTTTGTATATAGTTTAGTATCATTTCATTCGCTGAAAATTTGTCTTCCTTTTACTTCTTTGAGTTTAGTTGCTGGCTTTCCTCGACTAACAACCTGACCTGGATATTCGTCGCCTTCGTGGCTTTCATTGAAATTGTGAGTTTATGATTGGTGTTGGTGATTGTGATTGTGATTGGTATACCTGCACTAATTACTACCAATGCAAAGACTTTTTCATTACTCTTTCAAATGGGAGTTCAGTATTTCCCATACGTCCTCACACGATATTTAACATTTTCCTTTTTTCCTATTTACCCACAATAAACTTTGGACGTAGCTGCTGTTTCGGGGATGTTGGTCAATTTTTAACCTGGTATTTGCCTTCATAGGCATGAGATAGCTTCATATATTCTCTAACTTTTACTACATAGTATGAAAACAAAAACGTCTCCCCCTTCCTTGTTTCACATTGATATACCAAGATATGATTTTGGCGCAAAAATAACTCATAAAGCAACATTTCAAAAGGGAAAAGGAGCAGAAAGAGTAGGAAATATTGCATTTGTATCATTTAACATAAGGCTTCACTTGGCGTAGTTCTTTCAGTGTAGACACTTTTGTTCGCGATTTCTTTAGCTCATTGGTAGAGGACCGAAGCTGATACTCTAGGTCCCACGGTTGATAGTTCTATTTCCCGTAGGTAGAGAACTCTACGCCCGACCCTTGTCACAAAACTAGTAACGTCTTTTGCAAGAAAGGATCCTCTCTCATTTCGGCGATTCAACTACCATATATGAATACTTAATTTATTTTTATTGTACATTTTAGCTCAACGTCTCGATACTCGTACGAGTCATAAAGGAGATGACCAATCTGGTGCAGCCAACAGCGAAAGACAACCATTTTCAGCAAATACGGTAAGATTCACAACATAAAACTAAAACAAAATAGTAGAAGAGATTGCCTGTGAGGCTATATTCGCCAAACTTTCTCCTTCCTTAATCAGTAAGGCCTTACGATATCTAAAAATGAAAATTCAAACGAAAAAAAGGAATATTTTCTTTTAATTCCTAGAATTGGTATCAAAGCATGCGTTGTGATGATTCCCCTGCTGGGTGTCACATGGCTATTCGGTCTCCTCTCGCCTTTACATAAGGCTTTCGCCTACATATTCACCATACTTAACTCTACTCAGGTGAGTGTTTGATTGTAACTCTCAAAAAGCATTCAATCTCGATTACATATTTAACTTTCTAACCAAGTGAGACACCATTAAAATGGTCAGATGATATTTATGAAAATTTTGAGAAAAAAGACAACCGTTAACTATGCAAGAGAAGACAGTTCTCCATTTATGAGATATGCAAGTTTCCTCCCTTCTTGGAAATCTTAATTAGATATTTGACTAATTTATTTGAATATTGTGAAAACTAATGATCTTGGAATAATTTTTATGCTGCAGGGTTTCCTGATTTTCGCTCTACACTGTATGCGAAACACACAGGTGAGAAAAAATGAAATTGATTACAGACTCATTGCATATCATCACGTTTTAGTGTTTCAATAAATATCCGAGGGCTTAGAACCATATTTCATGTTTCTCATCTATCTGCAGATCAGAGAGCGATTCAAAAGAAAGATGAACATCGTTTTTCCATCCTCTATAAAAGACAACTCCGCAAAGAACAGCTCACGTGTCAATCCAAGTGAAGTTGGGGATGCATGGGCAGTCGAATTGCAGTATTGTGCTGAATTTGAATCGAAATCGCACTTAACTTAAATAACTGGATCCAGCCAATCGGAAATGACAGTCAATTACTTAGAACAATCACTCATTTAAAAGTGATTAGTCGCTTGCAATAGGTCTGATTTACAATTTGCAGGTTAAAAAGGGTCGTTCTAACCATTATTGTTTAAGCATTCAACTAGTTGTAATTGTGACTATAATAACTATTATAACTATTATAATTATTATAAATAAATAAACTAAGCTATAAATTTAACTTTGTAATGGCTCGGTATGTTGATGGCATGCCTTTCGAATAAGACCACAGTCTGCGACATACGCGGCGGAAATTTATGCCAGGAAATCACGACTCGTCTTTCTTTAAAAAGCACTCTAGGACGCAGCCTCAATTACTTGTATTCATTTTTTGATTCTTGCACGCTAACTCTCTGCGCTCACCGCATGAATGTTTCATCCTCTATGTTTCACTCATTGAGTTTCAAACTTCTCATCAAACACTGTTAGTACTTCTAACTATAAGTTATGGTTAATAACGGTAAAAAAAGTTTCTAGACATTTCTAGAATGCCTAGTCATGCTGACATGTATACCAAGGAACTTTCTGGAGAATTTTATGAGGTTACGTAGCTATGGTGTAACACTACAAAATAGCTGTGTTTAAAAATTTCAGAATTTTCTAGAATACTTGGTATATAAGGACTCAGTCGTACAGAAGCAGTACTTGTTGCCCTAGGGAGTGACTGACGTTTCAGAAAGCTATACCAAGAGAGAGCTACTGTGGGAGATTGCTAATTTCGGAGGACTTTGGAGACAACTGTGAGATTGTGTCAGTGGTGAGCTAAGATATAGTTTGCTAAGATATAGTTTGCGGTGATAGATAGGAAATGGCATAAACTAAGAGATTCTATTAATCTCTTGCGCAAATTCCATGAAACAGCGATTAAAGAACATTTACACAGAGTAGACAATTTAGAGGAAAATGTCTAGCGATAGAAATGTGGAGTATCCCCATGTGCTTGGTCTTCAAATATCACTACAACGGAGAGGCCAGCATTGAAGACGAATTTCGACTGGCGAGAGAAGGAGTCCACTTTGTAGATGTGCCTAGCAGTTTACAATAGTCTAGACTACGTCATGTCTATTTATAAGTCAACATGATGACGAAGCGTAGGATTTAGGCGGAAGAAGGTACAAAAAGGAACGTTCTGAAATGCACAACTAAATTTCTCTCTACGTTGCTCAAATGCGCTGGCCGGAACGCTTCAAGCTTCGACTGACTCAATATATCGCAGCTAAGACGAGCGAACATTCCAGAATAAATAATCACTTATTTTATGAGCGCGGAGAGATACTCAGAGAGTAGAATGTCTCGCCCACAGAGCACATCACTACGACCCAGGAACGTCTCGCACTCAGACCTTTTCACCCCACCGCTCCTTCTGAAAAGCATTAAAAGTTGGAATTCAAACATTATACTTCGAAGGTGATGGTCTGCATGACGCTTTTGTAGGGGAGAGTTGTTTGTAACCTGAACACTAAACTATAGCCGTCAGCCACCGTTGGTTTTCCGATCAATTGGCGATCAACTTCATTTAAATTCACATCGAACTCTTGATCTAAGAAAACCGAGGAGACATTCTTTGACTCCGAGTTTGTCGTCATATTAAAATAATAATACACGTTAATAAACACGTGAGCGAGTTAGTCCATCAAAGTTAAAGGTGTACGAAGAAATTAGACCCACTAACTGAAACGCATAGCATGTCATTGGCGAGATGTAGATAAATAGCAATCATTTCCATTTCTGCATACGGACAGATGGCATACTAACTTCAGCCGCCGTTTAATAAGACAGAGGTTTGTTTAAGACAACCTTCATTTAGCAGATCTCTTAAATAAATTATCATTCTCAAGATCAGTTATATTTGAGCTGCTTCTTTACAAAACTTGAACTACAAGAGTATTTCAATGCCGTGAAGTTTTTCTATTGTATTAAGGAAAACAATGCTTCACATATGGCACAAGTTGGTTTTTGTTTATTGGTCCGTTTATGACAGAAAAAAAAATGGAGACTAAAGCCATGAACATGTGTTCAATGATCATGATTTGCATTAAATTCTAAAACGTACGGAAGGCTTTTTATGAGAATGCCGCAAATCCGCAACTATCAAGCGTGGTGAGTCAAATATAAGCGTAACGATAACTCTCAACAGCAACCTTTGATTATCTTGGGCATGGCGAAGTGGATGGTAAATGGTAATGAATCCGTCAAAATTTCCAAAACCCTTTTAACATGCTCTGTACTGGGTAAGTACGACGCTAGTTATTCCTGTTTGTTCTTAGGTAGCTATGACACCGTATAAATTAACTTTACAATTGTGAAACAAACGGAACTCTACACATGTCCTTTCTAAACTATTTGTTCACCATTGAAGCAAAACTTGGGGATCTTTGTATGATCAAGATTATCATTATTATAAGTTTCTCAATATTTTTCACTTTCCATACAATTCCAAATTATTAAAAAAATAATAACCCGGAATGACACATTCGTATAAGTGTAAAGACAGCTATTGACAGCAACCTATATTAGTATCGTACGCTTGATGAATTGCGAGATGAGTATAACTGAGCTGTTCAATTTTTTTTTTTTAAGTTGTGTGCTAGGATAGTACCAACTCAGTAATATCTTGACTTTCCATTAGCGAAACATTTATATCGATTTTGGGACGTCCTGTGAAACTCAGCCGAACCAATCTAAAAAAAAATGTCAGCTGGCGGTTATTTGGCACTCTTAATTAAAACAAAACATACCAGACTCTAAAGATGTGTAAATTAAACTTTTAGTTCATAATTAGAGAAGGATCTCTTGTAAATTGGATTCCTGATGCAATTTATACAGAGCAAAGCAATCAGAAAGCAAATAGCACAAGCGAGACATTCATGTACTTGCTCGACAAGTTGGACGTCATGGACAATTAAAACATATTTCTCTTTTAAATTATTCTCCTTTGTACCCGAAAGCAAACTTTACACTTATCTCACTGCTCTTCTTTTATAAAAAAAGATGTTATGGGTTCCGGAGGTTCCACGGTCTTCTGATCCATAGTTTAGTAACACCCAAGAAGATGGAAATTTCCTCACAGAACCTTGGAGACCAACCCTCAAGATTCAAATTGTGCACAAGTTTTATTTAAGCGATCAGAATTGATACCCGATACATTTGCTTAAAGAAACAGCCGTCGTCCGTTTTGAATTGTTGCGAACTAAAACGAAACACTTTATTTTCCTGGATGGTGCGTTTTACATCGTTTTCATTGTTAAAAGTATTTTCCACATGTAACAAGTTTTGTTCAGCCGGTTGATGAACTGCTGAAATGCTAAATTTTATAAAATTTACCCGTCTGCTCCCTGGGAAGGTAATAAAATTCATGTGCAGATGTTAAAGGGCATATAGCTAACAAAATGCATTAGTACCGTTTAACTCGAAATCTAATAAACTTTTTCATTGTTTCAAATGTTATTCTTAAGATAAGTAAATTTATCTTTTAATTTTCTCTTCTACAGCCATCCTTCATTTGTTTATGGATTTGCCAGGAACAGGTTAGTAAGCGTAATTCCAATTTTAACATTAATTTTATGCACCTTAAAATGAACGGGAAAAAAATTTAATACCTGACTGATTGTGCTAATAATTAGTCTAAGACTTCCTGTTAGAATTACATCGGATTGTGATTTAAAACGTGAGTTGGAGAGAAAAAAAAAAAGAGTCAAAGAATAACGGTGCTAACTCCCTGATCTCCCTAATTTCCACTTCTAAAACGTAGCCTAATTCTAATTTTTGCTTGATGTCCATCATTTGCTATTAAAATTGATTGTATAAAAATACTTTCTCGTGTCTATCATCAGCATTATTACATGGCTGTAAATATGTGAAGTTCATACATGAGCACTACAGTTGAAGAAGGAATATAAAAGCGATCCTTGCAGTTATGTACACAACTGAAGTGGTGGCGAAAATAAAGCCTATAAATAAAAAAATTCATCCTGGTCGGCTTGTTAGCTCACTTGGTAGAGCGCTGTACCGGTATCGCAGAGGTCATGGGTTCAAATACGGTATATAACCGTTCATAGGGGATCGAGGATCGCTCCTATATTCGTATCAGCATTATTGTTATCATCGATATACATTTTTCATTTATTTATTTATTCCTTTATTTTCTTCTCATAGAGAGCCAAGCAACCTGTTTCAAAAACTCCTCTTACATCTTTTCGAAAAGGGGAAGACTTTGGAATAAAAACAGGGCGTATCTGCTCCTCTCAGAAAGGATATTTAGTTTCCATAAAAACTGAAGAAGAATGGCAGTTTATCAATTGTGAGATTCAAAAGCGTGGTATTTCGAGTTATAGTACGTGGCACATTGGTTTAGAGAAGAAAGACGGGGTTTGGACTTGGCTGAGTGGAGAACAACTGAAAATTTCGAAATGGCGAGACTCTCAGCCTAATAGTAACGACAAAAGGGCGGAAATATATGAGAATGGAGGCCTCTTTAATGGTATCTCTACGCTCAGTAGAAATGCCTACATTTGCGAGATGCCTGGAGGTGAGATCACATTCCAACTATAAAGTATATAATGTGCTGAGACATTAGAGTCTTGCACTTGTGTCGTGAAAATTGCTCTTGCTTCTTAGAAGTAAAAATATTGTTCAAACAATATACTCAGCTCACCTGACTTGTGCGTCTGAGCGATGAATGAACTTTTGAGCGCGAATTAGTTTTTGAACATAATGCCCATGAAAATTTTCCGAACACATGTTCCCAAAAAAATTGATCACTCTAGAACTGACCTTTTATGCATCGTCTGCAGCTGGAAAAACGGCGATCGAAATCCTACGTTTCAGTACTTTTGTCGAGCGCGCTACGATTTGGATAGCCTAGCCAACAAAGCGTGTTCACTGAGGTCAGGGAGTGTATGCATGTTGTTTTGAACATAAAAAACCGAAGTATTTTTATTTTTATCTTTGTGTTTGGGTGGGTGTGTGTGTGTGTGTGTTTCTTGTACAAGTCAATGATAAATATGTTATTCACTAGCCGGGAGGTCCGAATTGGGTAAGACTGTTCACAAGGTCCTGAGCAGCGGTATTTTGGACAGACTGCACAGTTTTTCCCAATACGGACCGTCCTAGGCTAGTGAGTAACAGCTTTTTTTCCTACGCTCAACGAAATGTTTAACCCTAACGGGTTAGTGCTGTAATTACGGCAAGATCCCCTATGAACTGAACAAATTTTGAGCGAGTAAATGGTAGTTGAAACACACTGAGGTAATGCAAATTAAATAGAGGCTTCAATGAAATATTTTTATTTGTGTATTGAAAAGAGTGATTTAAAAGGCATCTATAAACAAACTTTGTAACATTTGTTTCACAAGTATCTGTCACAATCTGACACCTGTCAATTAGAGGGCGCGTAAGAAAAAAGAACAGCGATAACAACAGCGCTGGTTTGGCAAACAAACTTAAGTGAAAAGTAATTGTAAGTAAATTTAAAAGTATGTTTTGAGGTCGTGAGAGTTTGCTTGTTTATTTGGTGCAATCACGCGAGTAACTCTGGTCTTTCATCAAAATCAGAATGTTAATGCAGCTTTTTATCGTTGAATTCCTTCGTTTTCAGTCGTGAAATTTACGATACCAATGTCCAATTTGAACGGACTTACAACGACTTACCAAAAGCGTATTTAAAGTAGAGGAGACTTCACTCATTTGTTTTCAGTGAACAGTATGTTTGAAAGATTCAGATATTAAATAACTGAAACTTCCATTAATGATTTCAACTGTAAAGAAATACCTCACGTTTTAACTTTCTGAGTTACTTCTCCTGAAGGTTTAGTTTAATCACAAACGGTTTTTAGGCTGTGCGTCAACCCATTTTATGACATACTTACTGCCAAAATTCATTTCAAAACCAATTTTTTGGCTAGCAACCGAAGTAATTTCCTAGAGAGAAATTGAGGATCAACAAGTTATTAATCGGCTTTATTTTCTTTCGAGTGATTTGCCTAAAAATACTGCTTAGCCGGCAAAGCGAAATGTATTTATGACGAATGGCAACGAAGTTAGGCATGTAGTGGGTGGCTCGCGCAAGCGATATCGTGCCAGTGGGCAGAGATATGAAAATCCGGACCGCAGTAATGACCAGTAAGATTACATGATTCGTTACTGTACTCTCTAAGAAAAACAAAAAAAATATATATACAGTTCTTTCGAGAAAGGCTGTCGGAAGAAAGCATGTCGGAAGTGCAAGGGATAACACCGAAAGGTATTGCGGGTAGCTTTTATGTCATGGTTAGACTTGACCTCAGGATTTCAGGGAAAGCTAAAAAAATGCTAATTTAAGGGCGAGGCATCATGGGTTTGATGAACCTATTTTATTTAAAAGACTGACTTTAAATTCTAAACTGCATGAAAACAAAAATAAGAACAAACTAACCCTAATTAATTCATCTTACTTTTTTTATCCATATTGATTACCGTTACCCAGATAATCTTTTGAGATTGTCGCGTGCTTTTTCAATTTTTGCTCTTTTTTCCGACAACCTTTCCCGTAACAACTGTATAAGGTTAACTGCGTATCTCTAGTTGGACATTTATGAGAACTTGCATTGACATTAATCTTTACGTTTGTTTCTAAGTCTGTTCAGGTGGGAGAGGAAGATTGAATCGAAGAATAGGGGGCGGTGGAGGGGGAGGTGTCAGCTCAACGAGGAACTCATTGATATTCAAAAACTCAGCCACCAAAATTACATGAACTCACAGATAATCTTAGCTGCTGTGAAATGAACTAATTCAGAAAAGCAGGTCAGAGATGGCGGACACCGTAGTGAAGAAAGACACATTGTATCAACTGACACCGATCAAACATAAACTGCAGATTTTATAAAAATGGGAATCAAATAGAGAATAAATCACGTTTTCAGTCTCATTTATTTTCCTCCATTGTTGTGATTGTGATTATATAATATTTTTAAGTTATCATCATTATTACAGGTATCACTTGTTTATGATATTTAGTATTTTTGTGGTCATCTTCATCATTTTGTAGAATGCCCAAATATAACTTTTAACAACTCTTGGTACATAATTTCGGTGCGTGGAGAGTCCTGGAAAGTGAACAGATTCATCTGCAAAAACCAAGGAGGGGACCTAATTTCCATCGAAACCGAAGAAGAATGGAATTTCATCAATAACGAAATTCAAAGGCGAAATGAAACGAACTATGGAAATAAATGGAGTATTGGTTTAATTAAAAAGGCTGGGAACTGGACTTGGGTGAGTGGAAAACCGCTGACTATTAGCAAATGGGGACCAGGGGAGCCAAGTGGTGAACACGACGCCGCTTTCATGTCCAAGCCGTTCAGTTATGGCGAACGGGGCGTGTTTAGTAATGTTAATCGTACACGTTGGGGAAACCTAACCGCCAATATTTGTGAGATTTCCAAGGGTAAGTTTTTTTTAAACATTATTTTCAGTAAACTAAACGGCATCATAAACGCTTAGGCGTAATAAAAATATGCTTTGCTACCGTTTGTGATACTCACGACAGAATTTATATAAACCTTCTGACCCTTTATATAACCCTCTCAGGGTCGAGTTTGCCCTTACATTTGCATGGGTGAAAATATGTTAGAAATAATCTCAGTGAACGTTTTCGCGACAAACATGTCTAGTTTTTACCTTGGGAGCAGAGGAATGTTACAGATTGTTTTGTTACTATCAGTATTGCGAGTAACAACAGTTATGAAACTTTCAGTTATCAGCTATTTTGATGTAGTTAATTTATCCTTTCGATTGAATAAAATGATGATAAATACTAATTGCAAAGAATCATCAGTCCAATTGTTTTGTTATATAATAGTGCATGATGATGTGAAGTTTGCTATCTTTTGTGAAGAGCTAATGACTCATGTCGGTTAAGATACATGCCCCGTAAGGGGCGGGGGAAAGGCGGGAAGACCCCTGACTGAGGAGAATGTTGAAAAGTAAAACACTCCTTGATTAGTTGTGCCTCACTGCATTACCGATAATGAACAGGTGACCAATCAAAATGAATTAAATTATAAACTCCTGCTTTGTCTATTCGATAACCATCTCTAAATAATCAATTTTTTTTTATTGTATTCTTCAGCTCAATATCTTGATACTCGTACGAGTCATAAAGGAGATGACCAATTTGTTGCAGCCAACAAGGGAAGAAGACCATTCTCAGCAAATACGGTACGGTTCACATCATAAAAATATAACAAAATAGTGGAAGAGGTTGCTATGTCTTCCTGTGAGGCTCTATTCGCCCAACTTCTCCATTCCCTAATCAGTAAAGCCTAACGATATCTAAAACTGAAAAATCCTTGTCAAAGGAAAAATAAAGGAATGTTCTCTTTTTAACTCCTAGAATTGGCATCAAAGCATGCGTCGTGGTGATGATTCCCCTGCTGGGTGTCACGTGGCTATTCGGTCTCCTCTCGCCTGTACATAAAGGTTTCGTTTACATCTTCACCATACTTAACTCTGCTCAGGTCAGTGTTCGATGGTAACATTCAAAATCATTCAATCTCTATCATTATTTTATTTTCTAACCAAGTAAGACATCGTTACAATTGTCACATGAAATTTTTTTTTGAATTTTGAAAACAAAAAGCTATTAACTAGGCAAGATAAGACAGACCTCTTTTGAATTATGAGATATGCAATTTTCCTTCTTTCTTGGAAATCTTAATAGATATTTGACTAGTTTGTTTGCATATTGTAAAAAGTAATGATCCTGATATCATGTTTCTGCTGCAGGGTTTCCTGATTTTTGCTCTGCAGTGCATGCGAAACACTCAGGTAAGAAAAAACATCAAACCAATTATTAACTCCATATCATCAGTCTTTAGTGTTTCGATAAATATCCGAGTACTAGTGTTAAGAACCATATTTCATGTTGTTCGTATATCTGCAGATCAGAGAGCGATTCAAAAGAAAGACGAATGTTGTTTTTCCATCTTCTATAAAGAACAACTCCACAAGGAAGAGCTCACAGGTCAATCCAAGTGGGGTCGGCGATGTATGGGCAATTGAATTGCAGTCTTGTGCTGCATTTGAATCCAATTCGCACTTAACTTAAATAACTGGATCCAGCCAACCGGAAATGACAGTCAATTACTTAGTACAATCACTTATTTAACAGCAATAAGTCGGTTACAATCGATCTGACTTGCGATCTGCAGCTGAAAAGAGGTCTTTCTTATCATTATTGTTTAAGCACTCAACCAGCTGTGATTGTAAACTATCTTCTTTAGGATTATAAGTTTATTTTCTAGGTGATGGTATATTTGCAGGCAAGATTCATCGAAATAAACCTATAAATTTATAAATTTAAATTTCTAAAGGCTCAGTACCTTGATGACTGTCCTTCGACTAAGACCACAGTCTGCAACAGACGAGGCCGGAATTTTTGCCAGGAAATCACGACTCTTCTTTCTTTAAAAACCACTCTCGCACGCAGCTTTAATTAAATGTATTTATCTTTTGATTCTTTCGCGCTAACTTTCTGTGCCTGCTGCATGATTATTTCATATTCGACATTTCACTTATTAAGTTTACAAACTTCTCACCCAACACTGTCATTGCTTTTTACTATGGATAATAATAACTGAAGCCCAGTCATGCAGAAATGAAAAACCAAGGAATTTTCTGGAGCATTTTATTAGGTAACGTAGTTATGATGTAACTAGTAAAGTAGTACTTGTTGTTGTCGGGAGTGACTGACTTTTCAGAAAGCTATACCGAGAGAGAGCTACTGTGGGAGATTGTTAGTTTGGAGGCACTTTGGAGAAAACTGTAAGATTGTGTCAGTGTTGAGCTAAGAATTAGTTTGTGGTGCGCTTCTATCAGTTTATTTAAGGATAATTATTCTACTTCCTTTAAGAGTCGCTCCTTGGTAAGAATATTACAAGTTGTTTAATAAATTAGTTGGGTTTGTTGATAAATGATGTTCTTTCTCTAGGTTAAATAATAATAATAGTCTCCGCACATGACGCTGACATTCAAAGTTGTTGCTTAATGAATAAGTAGATGAATACGTAAATTTTTTAATAAATAAACAACTAATTTAGAAAGAACAGAAAAACCCTTATGATTGGATCTTTTGTGGATCAGTTACATTTACCCATTTGTTATTCGCTATTCCTAAGATAAGGAGTATCGGTTTGAATCGAAAATACATCGATTAATAGGGAATTCAACTGGGCCAATGTTAGCCGGAAATGGCATAAACCAAGAGATTATAAACTATTCGGTACACATCATTTCACAGCGATTAAAGAACTTTTACACAGAGTATACAATTTAAAGTGAGAGGCGGAGACGAAGCGCTGAATAGGAATTTCAACAAGCCAGAGAAGGAGTCGATTTTTTACAACAGTCTAGGTTGTCATACCCATTTATAAATATACATGGATGACGAAGCGTACGATTTAGGCAGAAGAAGTTAAAAAAAAAAATAATAATTATCCTGGAATATGCAAGTATACAAGTATATTTCTATCTACACCGCTCAAATGCAATAGGTCAAAGCGCTTCAAGCTTCGATCGACTAAATACATGGCAACTAGGACTAGGGAATATTCCAGGATAAATTAATAATCAATTATTCCTTGAGCGCAGAGAGATTAGTAGTAGAGTATAATGTCTCGCCCACAGAGCACATCACCCTGACCCTTCTAAAATGTTTGAATTAAAACATTTGAACACAAAAGTGATGGTCTGCATGACGCTTTTGCAGGGGAGAGTTGTTTTGGAGGCTGAACATTAAACTATGGCCGTTAGCCTCCGTTGGTTTTCTGATCAAGTAACGATTAACTTTATGTAAACTCACATAGAACTCATGATCTGAGATAACTGAGAAGAAATCCTTTGACTCGGAGTTTGCCGTGGTATAAAAATAATAATACACCTTAATTAACACAAGAGCGAGTTAGTCCATCACTGTTGAAGGCATACGAAGTAATTAGACCGACCAAATGAAACGCGCAGCATGCCATAGGCGAGATGAATAAAAAGGAATCATTTCCATTTATACATACGAACAGATGGTATACTAGCTTTAGCTACCCGTTGATAAAACAGAAGTTTGTTTAAGACAACTTTTATATAGCAGAGCTCATAAAGAAACTACCATTCTTAACATCAATAACTTTTGAGCTGCTTCTTTACAAAACTTCAACTACAAAAAGTGTTTTATGATGCAGTAGATTTTTTCGATTGTATTAATAAAAACAATGCTCTACATCTGGTGGAAGCTGCTTTTTGTCCATTGGTCCGTCTATGACAGAAAGAACAAAAATGGAGACAAACGCCATCACCATGTGATCAGAGATCATGATTTGCATTAAACTCTAAATCGTACGAAGGGGTTTTACGAGGATGCCGCAAATCCGCAACTCTAAAGCGTGGTGAATCAACTATAAGCGAAATGATAACTCTTAACGGCAAACTTTTGATTATCTTGGTTACGATGAAGTGGATGATAAAT
Source organism: Pocillopora damicornis (assembly GCF_964200805.1). Classification (NCBI taxonomy): domain Eukaryota; kingdom Metazoa; phylum Cnidaria; class Anthozoa; order Scleractinia; family Pocilloporidae; genus Pocillopora; species Pocillopora damicornis. Next base: position 11,529,623 of record NC_142670.1, read on the forward strand.
GGCAATGAATCCGTCAAAACTTCCAAAAACCTTTTAACATGCTTTGTGCTGGGTAAGTACGACGCTAGTTATTCCTGTTTTTTTCTTAGGTAGCTATGACACCGTCGAAATTAACTTTCCATTTTTTAAATATTAATTTCGATTTTTACTCCTACGGAACTCTAATAACGAAACATACCGAACTCTACACAACTCCTAACCTACACAACTCCTAACCTATTGGTCCATCATTAAAGCAAAACTTGGGGATCTTTGTATCATCGACATTATCATTATTATAGGTTTCTTAATATTTTTCACTTTCCATACAATTCCAAATAATTAGAAAAAAATTAATAATCCGGAATGGCACATTCGTATAAGTGCAAAGACAGCTATTGACAGCAACCTATATTAGTACCGTGTGCTCGATGAATTGCGAGATGAGTACAACTGAGTCCAACAAAGTGTGAATTTTTTTTTAAAAAGTTGTGCGCTATGTTAGAACTACCTCTGAAACAGGTGTTTATTAATTTCCGGAGTGTTTTTTAATTTCCGGGGTGCGAATTTTACGATTATTTGGCTTAAAAGTCCTTTAAGTAAGACTATTAATCGCAAATGGCATTTCTTGTGATTAAGAGAGTGTCTGTAAGAGCGGTCCGGTCGATTTTGCTTGAGACACGGATTTCGCTCGTTTCTCGTGTGTTGTAAGACATTCATGTACCTATACTAAAACCACAATCAGTTTGATCGGATCTCTTTATTTTTCAGAGTTTTACGGAAATTAAATTTCACTCGAGCGAAGGCTTGTCATGACACTTTTCAAGACTTTAATTTCATGCAACTTTGGAGGACAATTTACAAAAAACTACGGAACTCAGCAAAAAACAAATACCACAGCCATGTATATTAACTCTATCTTATCTATCGACGCGACTTTCGTAAACATCACGTTTCAATCGAGGAAACAGAAAGACTTGAATGACACCTTATCGGTTCGCCTAAATCAAACACGCCAAAACCGATCAAATTCAAGGTAAATTTTTGAAAAAGTGAGGCGTTCTTAACTGATCCAACTAACATAGCTAGGAAGTAGGTGCCATAGAAAAGATAACTACAGAAAAAAACTTTGCGGCCCGACCTTTACGAGAACTTTATAACTCCGTGAACTTGCCTAATTTTCGGCAATCTCCAAGTTTGGCCGCCATTTTGAGGGACTTGTCAACATGAAGCGTAACCGAAATAAATCAAGCAGGTAAATCTAAAACCGTCAGAAATACATACAAAAGCAATTCAAATGAACTTTACTTTCAATTCAAGCGACAAAATTTGAAATTGTTCCTTAAACTTACCATCCCCATGCGACCATTTCTTTGAACAATTCAAACACTACAACTAGTGTTCGAATTCCCCTCGTCGATTCCACCGCAAGAAATAACCTGTGCCACCCAAGCTTCGACTCGAATATGAAGTACGAATCAAGTAACATAACTGCTTCATCTTCGCGGCAATATCACGCTGGTATTTTGATATTCCGATCGACAAGAACGGTGATCAAGAATAGATCGGTTTGTTTACCTCATAAACGTGACCGCTGGCCAGCTGCTGAGTGAAAACAGCACGGTTCAGTGGCGAGGGGCGGGGTGAGGGGTGGGTGCGGGCAGATAATCAGAAGATTTTTGGGAACACTCGAACATATGCATTAAAGTATCATGATAAACATTAGGATTCTCAGTCTTAATGTGAAGGCATGCTTCGTGTTGCAGACAACTTTTGTTTTACTTAGTATTCTTTTTTATTTCAAATACATTTCGTTTCAAATAGGACTAGCATAAGTTCATAGATTTAAAAACAAATCTTTACCAAGTAAATTAATGTGTTTAGATAATTGAGATAACCATTTAACCTCTTGTATCGCACCGGAAATAACGTGTCTTGTCTTTGCCCAACTCTGAGAGCGTGGAGCGGCGAAGACGCGAGATACGAGTCTCGCGTGGAGCGGCTTCACCATGTTCACAGGATAAGTGTGACCTCACTATCTTTAAGAAAAATAAGAGACTGCTCGGAGTCTGTATTCCGTTCAACCATTTCATAAGAGTGACGCTAGTATTTCAATTGAGTGAGAAAGTCACAAACCCATTCTTTACCTCACGAGCGTAACCACTGACCACTCACGAATTACAGTAGGCTTCTCCTTTGACACGGAAATTGAAATCGTATCGAATGTACAAAGTTATAGTGAGTTCCTTTAGATCTCCCGAACTTGTATCGCGTTGGAAACAATTACAAGTATAGGAAGAAGTCGTTCATTAGCGAGACGTTCATTATGTCTCAGGACTGCTTTTTGAATAGCAAAGATGGAAAAAACTTTGGTTCATCGTGTGGCTTAATTGGTTTGGTACGACTGTCTGGATGCAATGACGAAGTAAAACATCATTTGATTAGCTGCCACCTGTTTAAAGAGGTTTTTCAGTGAAAATGAGCTAATCTTGGCAAGGATTTGCCTATTTCACCTCGCTCAAGAGGATAAACAAAAAAATGTGGATTTGCTATAGGCATCGCTACACTCTGGGGAAGTTTTGGAGAAGTGCAAAGGTAACATGTCAGTATCATGATCATGATGGTGTCAGGAAGCGTATCCAAGACAGAGATGTAATTACCTTGCATAGGTCTCAGGACATTCAAAAGCTGTTTGGAGTTATTATTCCAGTTGAATCAGGTAGTCTTCAGTAACATTTTCTGTTATCTGTTTTTGTCACGTGACATATCTGCTCGAAAAGAGAAGAAATTCTTTATTACATCAAGGGTACTTAAGTAAACATCACGTTGAAAAAAAAATAGATCCATGTGTAAGTGCTTTTAATCACAGATGGAAATATGTACAATGTTGCTCGGTTGATAATCAATAATGTTTTTGTAGAAGATCAAATCACCTGACAACGCAACATACTTACTCATGCGTACGGTTCACAATTATTTGCGGTCAGTTTTCCTCAGTTTGTATGATTCTCATTAACCAATATGATTAAATTTGCAGACTAAAAAAAAACCCTTATTTAATTAAGAATAATAAAAGTAAACAGTGCATGTCGGTTTTTAATTCCTGGTGAATGCTACTGGGCTTTACTTTAACTGAGAAATTTGCAATCGCTTACCTCAGCTTTCTGTGTCCCATGCCGTAAGAAGCACAAGAAAAAAGTTGATGATAGTGAGTCTTGGCTGAGACAAGAAGGATCAGAGAAGAATCTACGGTCCCTAGAAACGCCACTTTTAAACACGAGACAACTAAGGTAAATTGAATGAATTGTTATTTGTTTTATTTAAAACTATCGTTTAGATTATATGATACGCGAAAAACTCACCCCACCGATTTTTTCCTACATTCTGTTAATCAAAAGTTTCAATAATTATAAAGGCTTTCTTGTTGATCGTCTTAATAGTAACAGTTTCCAGGATCCAAGGGTAGCAAAAGAGAGAACAATTTTCTGTGTAGCTAGGTAAGGCGACATGCCGGCTTTATACTTCTTCCGGCGTGATAACGATAATGATGACAACAATGGGCAAAAAGCACCGTCCGCTAATGATGACGATTATCAAAGTTATTAACAAATCTCAGTTATAGTCCTGGAAAAAATCTCAGGGGGTCCTTTGAACCATCCACTTAATCTCGCCAGAAGTCAAAGTTGCCTACACTCATTCTAAGGTTTGTGCGATTTTACGACGAATTTTCAATTCTGGTGTGTTGCACGCGCAACTTTTTATAGAAAAAACCTGCACGCGACATAACTTAAAAGAACGTGTCAGCGGAATGAATCAAATCTCTATCACTTTGTATACATTCTTGGGAACAAAAAAAATAACTTAGAGCAAACATTCTAAGTATAGTGTTCATTTCATCTAATGGGACATAGATAAAAGTTTCTGGTGGAAAAGACATTTTATTTTATACCACTGATGACAAACAAAAAGGTTATATGGGTACCCGGTTAAAAATATATTGGTAACTCTATTAATTAATACCAGTTCTAATTTAAAGGAGAAAGTTATGAGAATAAAATCAAAGTTGTCTGTACTACGAAGCATGCCTTCACTCTTTAGACTGATAGTCCAAGGGCTTTTTGAGCATGTATTCGAATATCTTATGACGATAAGCCCGCCAACCACCCCACCCCGCGCAATGCTGTTTTCACTTAGCGGCTGGTCAGCGGTCACGTTTATGAGGTAAACAAACCGATCGATTCCTGATCACCGTTCTTGTCGATCGGAAAATCAAAATACCAGCGTGATATTGCCGCGAAGATGAAGCAGTTATGTTACTTGATTCGTACTTCATATTCGAGTCGAAGCTTGGGTGGCACAGGTTATTTCTTGCGGTGGAATCGACGAGGGGAATTCGAACACTAGTTGTAGTGTTTGAATTGTTGAAAGAAATGGTCGCATGAGGATTGTAAGTTTAACGAACAATTTCAAATTTTGCCGCTTGAATTGAAAGTAAAGTTCATTTGAATTGCTTTCGTATGTATTTCTGACGGTTTTAGATTTACCTGCTTGATTTATTTCGGTTACGCTTCATGTTGACAAGTCCCTAAAAATGTTAACCTTGAATTTGATCGGTTTTGGCGTGTTTGATTTAGGCGAACCGATAAGGTGTCATTCAAGTCTTCCTGTTTCCTTGATTGAAACGTGATGTTTACGAAAGTCGCCTCGATAGATAAGATAGAGTTAATATACATGGCTGTGGTATTTGTTTTTTGCTGAGTTCCGTAGTTTTTTGTAAATTGTCCTCCAAAGTTGCATGAAATTAAAGTCTTGAAAAGTGTCACGACAAGCCTTCGCTCGAGTGAAATTTAATTTCCGTAAAACTCTGAAAAATAAAGAGATCCGATCAAACTGATTGTGGTTTTAGTAAAGGTACATGAATGTCTTACAACACACGAGAAACGAGCGAAATGCGTGTCTCAAGCAAAATCGACCGGACTACTCTTACAGAGACACTCTCTGAATAGTCTGAAAGCGTCTTCTACCACGATTAATAATCGTGGTAAGTACGAATATTAATCGCGTACAAACTCATTAATAGTCGTGTTTGACTGCCTTTTAAACTTAATAGTCGTACATCGCACGGTTAATAATCGCATCTGACAGCAAATGTCCTTATTTATCGCGAGGAAACGTGCTCTTCTCCAAAGATAGTTCAAGCTCAACTTTTCTCTGAACGGCCGCCATTACCACCAAAAATTCAGAATTCAGTATTTCTTCGCACATGGCATTTTAGGCAATATGTGTCACATATTTGAAGTTTCTCGGGTTCAAGTTCTCCGTGAACTTCATTTCTGTTCAAAAAGTGTGTTTACCAACTACGTTTTCTTTGTTTTTCACTCTTCCACGAAGTACAGCGCGGGCTGACTGTGTTGTAAGAAACGCGATTAGCATTACTTCTCAATGATAATGTACACAAATACGTTAATTTTCGACAGGTTCGAATAAATTGAAGTTTAACCGAGAAAAAAATACAAACAAACAGCCAAGCAAGTCAAAGTACGTCAAATTCTTCCCAATAACAGCTTCTCGTGAAGCTGGACCTAAGTTCACGAGCAAGCGACAGATGAAAACGGCGGCGGTGAATGGTGCCAAAGGTGGAATATGATAAAATTCTTTCATGGTTGGATAACTTGCATCCCCTTGCACTAGTAGTCTTGGATATGCAGAATTGGAAATTGTCAGGCTTAACCCTTTTAAAGAAAAAAAGAAGCAATGTGTCTCAGATATCCTTTCCCCGTTTTGCTTTGGAGATACTTAATCCAAACAAAAAAACGCGTTGCAGTTAGTTGAGCGAAACAGACAGAGAAATATTTGAGTCGCGGTTAAATTTCTTCACGCTGCCGGACTCTTTCTAAAACTAGTGTGTTTCCGAAGTGGGTTTTTCGAGGGCAATAGGAGTGCAAGAGTTTGCAATGTCACGCCGACTCTGTAAGATGTTTATTTGGTGATGGCGTTATTTTTTTAACAGCAAAATGTAATCGTTTTTACCCGAAGCCGATAGCAGGCCACAACAAAAACGGCTTCTCTTCATTTCTTTCAAAAAATAGCTGCTACACTCTTTCATTCAAAAAATTTCAAACCTGATAAAAACATCTGACGACAGTGCGTGACTGTCGACTCATTTCATCGATGCTTTGTTTTGATACGAATTATTTAGATCTACGCACATAATGGGTTTTCATGATTTCCGAAACTTCCTTCGTTCGATTAGTATATTCCTGAGAGGTAAACTAAAGAAATGTACAAGAACAAATATGGGTTCTCATTGAAAGTGTTTCTGATCAGCGGTCAAAATTCAATATCCAGGATTCGAAGCCTACGTCACGCACCACTCCGATAAAAAAAATCTGTTGGGAATATAAATAAGAAGTTTTCTCTCTCTTTTAGCCTTAACATTTTTCACAGAGATTTTGAGAGTATTCTTTTATTAATTTGCCATGGCCTAAAAAAGAAAACTCTTCGACTTCCTCTTTCCTACCGCGAAAATCCGATTTTCGCGGGAAAAAGCTTTTCAGCTGGCAATTGTTTGCGAAGACAAGTTTTATTTTAATGGTCGATTTCTTATTATCATCTGTAACTTTGCATACCGCTTGAAGTGATGTGATTATTATTCTACAGTGTATTTTAGAAACCATCATCCATCGTGGCTTTTTCATTAAATAATTTTTTGTAGCTCTCTCAGTTTCAGAGGAGTTTGAGTCCGGCTGCAATTACTGGAAAACAGACTAGGTGGAATTATCCCTACTAGTTATATCATATAGTTTCGTACCTTTGTTTTACAGTGGTCTCTCATGGAGCGGTTATGAGCACTACAGGTAGATTTCACCAGCAATCTCGCGCAACGCTTCTTCTTCCGATTTTTGTCAAACAAACCCACTTTCAGATAATAGCCTCAGTAATAACCAGTAATCTGCCAACTGATGAATCGCCAATATCCCATTTCTATGTTTAAATTGTCCTTCGTGCACACTTTTACGCCCCTACAATCCTACGTCCTCTGCAATCGTTAGTGTGGATGGGAGACCTTGCAGATCGAACACATCGCCAGAACAAAGAGCGTCCATGGTGACCAATAGCAATGGTTGCTGTCAAAGCTTGACCAATCACAGAAAAGTAAGCAAAACTTTTCAAAGACCACCAAAAATAGTTCTAAAGACATGTAGGGGAAAGTTGGAATTAAATTGTTTAACAGTTCAACCCTTTAAAGACAAAGCTGATTATATTACAGTAACCCAATTAAAATATTCGGCATCGTCTATGGTCAGAATACTGATCGACACTTTCTTTCATACACCAATCCACTACATGTCACGTGGAGTGACTTACGGGTAATAAGCGTGAACGAAGAGTATCGTCCATCGCCCCTCATACTTTAGACACGATTAAGGTAGGAAGCAAAATGCACTCTGTGATTGGTTAAGGTTTAACAGCAAGTTTTTCAATTGATCATCATAGAAGCTCTTTCTTTTGGCAATGTGTTCGATCTCTAAGGTGTCTTTACCACATTCATGATTATGGAGACAGTAGGGACGTAAAATTGTGGTCGAAGATAATTGAAATGGTGATGGGGATACATGAGTTGACGGATTGCTGATTTTTATCGAGGCGATCGACGGAAAACGGAAGGGGCGTTGCAGATTTAATACGCGAGATAGCTGGTGAAATCTACACGTGGTTGTTCATAAGTACTGCTCCAGAGACTAGTGAAACACAAAGGTACGAAGTTATGCAATAATATTAAAGATAAATCTGACCCTTACAGACAATTGTCAGCTGAAAAGCTTTTTAACTTTTTCCCGCGAAAACATGATTTTCGCACGGTTAGGAAAGAGCCAACTTGAAGAGCCAATTTGGTTATTGCGATGAACTGAAAGAATACTCTCAAAATCTCTGTGACTGTTTCTAGTATGTGTAGTCTCAAACTCATCAATTAAAGAAGTTTAGAAAACATGATAACCCATGCGACATTATGTGCTCTGATCCAAATAATTCGTATCTAAACAATCGTAGCGATGAATTGAGTCGACGGTCACGCACTATTGTCAGATATTTTTATTAATTTTTAATTTTATTGAATGAGAGTACAGCTATTTTTTTAAAGAAATGAAGGAAAGCCGTTCTTGTTGTTGCCTGCAATCAGTTGCGGGTAAAAAACGACTATATTTTGCCGTTAAATAAATATCGCCATCACAAAACAAACATCTCACCGAATCGGCGTGACATTGCAAACTCTAAAATACGTTTTCACAAAAAAAATCGCGAATGGTTTTTCCATTCCGTTAGATTATTATCCCTATTGCCCCTGAAGAATCCATTTCGGAAACGCACTAGTTTTGGAAAGAGTCTGGCAGCGTGGAGAAATTTGGCCGCCACTCAAATATTTCTCTCTCCTTCGCCAACATAAATGCAATGCATTTTTTTCTTGGATTACGTATCTTCAAAACAAAACGGGGAAAGGATATTAATTAAACATTGCCTTTTTCTTCCTTTCAAAGGATTAAGCCTGGCAATTTCCAATTCTGCATTTCCAAGACTACTAGTGCAAGGGGATGCAAGTTATCTAAGCATGAAAAAAATTTTACCATATTCCACCTTTGGCACTCTTCACCGCTGCCGTTTTCATCTGTCGCTTGCTCGTAAACTTACGTCCAGCTTCAAAAAAAGCTGTAATTGGGAAGAATTTGACGTACCTCGACTTACTTGGCTGTTTGTTTGTATTTTTTCTCGGTTAAACTTCAATTTAATCGAACCTGTCGAAAATTAACGTATTTGTGTACATTATCATCGAGAAGAAACGCTAATTACGTCTCTCACAACACCGTAAGCCCGCGCTGTACTTCGTGGAAGAGTGAAAAACAAAGAAAACTTTGTTAGTAAACGCATTTTTTGAACAGAAATGAAGTTCACTGAGAACTTGAACCCGAGAAAACTTCAAATATGTGACATTTATTGCCTAAAAAGCCATGTGCGAAGAAATACTGAATTCTGATCGTAATGGCGGTCGTTCAAAAAAAGGTTGAGCTTGAACTTTCTTTGGAGAAGAGTACGTTTCCTCGCGATAAATATATGTTATTTGCCGGCTGAGAGGTCCGTATGGTGAAAAACTGTGACCGAGGTCTTGAAAATGCTGCCCGAGGCCGTAGGCCGAGGGCAGCATTTTCAAGATCGAGGTCACAGTTTTTCACCATACGGACTGACCCTTAGCCGGTAAATAACATATTTATTGTTTTTAAACTTGACGAAATTCTTTCCGAAAGAACCCGAATGATTTATGGCCGTAAATACGGCAAGATCTTCCATAAACTGAATTTTTGAGTGGGTAAATGGTAGTTAAAATAGAGGTGATGCAAATTTAAGAGAGATGCCTCAGCGAAACATTTTCATTTCCGTAACGATAAAGGTGATTTAAAAGGCTTCCAAACAAACTTTAAAACATTATTTTTACGAGTATCTGTCACAATCTGACACCTGTCAATTAGAGAGCGCGCAAGAAAAAGAAAAGCGAAGGAACATTTGAAAACCAACAGAACTAGTTTGACAAGGACTGTCACGACAATGTTTTCTTCAAAATCAGTTAATGATCTTACGGAAAGTATTATTCACTCTCATAGACGATTCATTCATGTACGAAGATTTACCTCTGTTCATTAAGTAAACGGCGAGGAAATTAATTGTGAGTAAATTCAATCTTTTTATTTTGAAGTTGTGAGAGTTTGTTCGTCTGTTTGCTGTAATGGCGTGTTTAACTCTGATCTTTCCTTCACAAAAACTAAATTCGAACGGCACACTCCAACGAGACACAAGGGAATGTAATGCGGCCTTTTCTCAAAAAATTCCTTCAATTTCTGTTGTGCAATTTAAGGTACAAATGTCCAAATTGAACGGAATTGGAAAGACTCACCAGGAGCGTATATTTGTTGTAGAACTTAAATTAAAACTTCGCTCGCTCTTTCATCATGAACAAATTGCTCGAGAAAATTCAGATATGAAATGAATGAAAGTTCCATCGTTCAGTTTAACTGTAACCAAATACCTCACGTTCCAACTTTCTGGGTACTTTTTGGGAACGATTAAAATTAATTGCAGAAGGTTTTTAGGCCGCTTGTCAACCAACGTAATGACACTATTGTTTATACAAATTCATTCTGAAACCAATATTTTTCTGTCAACCAAAGTGATTTGATAGAGAGAAAAGAGAGGATTCATAAGTTATTTATCGGCTTGAGGTAGTGACCGACGTGTTTGCTTAAAAATACTGCCCAGCCGGAAAACGAGGTATATTTATGAAAAATGACAACGAAAGTTGGGATGTACTCGGCGACTCACGAAAGCGTTACCGTGGCCCGTGGGCAGAGATAGGAAATTACTGACCGGGTAAAGAACCAATCAGATTGCAAGATTCGTTACCGTGCCCTCTAAAAAAACAATAAATAAGGACATTTGCTGTCAGATGCGATTATTAACCGTGCGATAAACGACTATTAAGTCTAAAAGCCAGTCAAACACGACTATTAATGAGTTTGTACGCGATTAATATTCGTACTTACCACGATTATTATTCGTGATAGAAGACGCTTTCAGACTATTAATCGCTAGAAATGCCATTTGCGATTTATAGTCTTACTTTAAGGACTTTTGAGCTAAATAATCGTAAAATTTGCACTCCGGAAATAAAAAACACTCCGGAAATTAATAAACCCCTGTTGCGAAAAATTTATATCGATTTCGGGACGTCCTGCGAAAGTCAGCCAAACTAATCCGTGAAAAAAATTGTCAGGTGGTGGTTATTTGGCACTCTTAATTAAAACAAAACAAACCAGACTCTAAAGATGTCCGCATTAAACTCTTAGTTTATAACTGAAGAAGGATCTCTTATAAATTGGATTCCTGAAGCAATTTAAACTATATGAGCAAAGTAATCATAAAGCAAATAGCACAAGCGAGACATTTACGCGGTGGTCATGTTGTTTGCGTCATGGTGGTCCACAAAACAGCTTTGGCAGCCATATTAAGGATGCAGGAATAGCTTAATTGCTGTCGTTTTATGTCATTATGACAAGATATCAAAAGGGTAGACGTCTCCTCTTTTTATGCTTCAGATGGTTGTTGTACATTCGACGTGCTTAGACAAACGATCGAACTTAATCAACAGGGTCCACTTAAATTGGAACTAGATTAGACTGATTTCAAGTTTGATATTCGACCGGGGGGTTGGAAAAAAATGGTTGAATTGGTGTAATTTTTTTCCTTCATCGTCGTACGTTAAAACATCATAACTCTTCTTTAATTTTTGAAAATTGATTTTCAGAATAAGCTGAGGGGTTAATATGAAGTGCAGTCACAGAAACATAATTGAAATAACCCTTAAAAATATAACAATTTTTTATGTATTAAAATTCAGCAATGAACTCCTTTTTTTCTTTTTTGATTTATGCTCAAATGAAAAAATTGGGCTTTTAATAAAGTCCTCTATTCAGCCATGTTCAATGGATTACCCTGAAATTCTACGAGCATTACGGGTTAAAGTGTGTAAAAGTGTTATTTGAGCGGTCAGATTTGAAACCCGATTTCTTCGCTTAAAGAAACAGCCGTCGTCCGTTTTGAATTGCTGCAAACTAAAACGAAACACTATTTTTATTCTGGATAGCGTATTTTACATCCTTTTCATTGTTTTATAATTTGGTTGCACTCCGAATAACCCGTTTAAAGAATTTTCCGAAGTACATTCGCGAAGGTCTACCGTATCCTTAAAAATATTTTCCACATCTAACAATTTTTGTTCAGCTGGTTGGTAAATTGCGGAGATGCGGCATTTATCAAAATTTCTCTGTCTGCTCCCTACTAAGGTAATAAATTCGTGGGTAGATATCAAAGGGCGTGTAACAAATAAAATGCATTAGCAACATCAAACTCGAAATCTAATAAACTTTTTCATTGTTTCAAATGTTATTCTTGAGATAACAATCAATTTATTTGCTTAATCTCTTCCACAGTCATCCTTCGTTTGTTCATGGATTTGCCAGGAACAGGTTAGGCAGTGTAATTTCAATTTTAACATTTATGCACCTTAACATGAACGGTAAAAAAAGACAATATCTGACTGATTATGCCAATAATGAGCCATAGACTTGCTGTTAGAATTACATCGGATTGTGATTTAAAACGTAAGTTGGAGAGCAAAACAAAAATTCTATGAATAACGGTGCTATTATCCTGATCTCCCCAATTTCCACTTTCAAAACGTTACGTAGCCTAACTGTAATTTTTGCTTCAGTGAGGTAGAGGATTTTGATGCCCATCATTTGTTATTGAAATTAATTGTATTAAAAAACACTTTTTCGTGTCCATCATCAGCATTATTCCATACTGTAAATATATGAAAATCATATATGTGCACTGCGGCTGATGAACAGTTATGAACACTACTTAAGTAGTAATGAAAATGTGGCCTGAAAAAATAAATTGAGTTCCCAGTTGGCTTGTTAGCTCAGTTGGTAGAGCGCTGCACCGGTATCTCAGAGGTCATGCATTCAATTCCCGTATATAACCGTTCATAGAGGATCGGGGATCGCTTCTATATTCGTATCAGCATTATTGTTATCATCAGTATACGTTTTTTTATTTATTTATTTATTCCTTTATTTTTTTCTCATAGAGTGCCAAGCAACCTGTTTCAAAAATTCCTCTTACTTTTTTTCGAAAAGCGGAAGAGATTGGGATAACAACAATCGTGCTTGCTCCGACCAGAAAGGTTATTTAGTCTCCATAGAAACTGAGGAAGAATGGCAGTTTATCAATCGTGAGATTCAAAAGCGTGGTACTTCGAATGCTAGTGCGTGGCACATTGGTTTAGAGAAGAAAGGCGGGGTTTGGACTTGGCTAAGTGGAGAACAACTGAATATTTCGAAATGGCGAGATTCTGAGCCAAGGAAAAAAGGCAAAAGGGCGGAGATAACTAAGAATGGAGGGCTCTTTAATAGTATCTCTTCGCCTAGAAGAAATGCCTATATTTGCGAGACGCCCGGAGGTAAGATCACATTCTAACCATAATGTTAAGAATTTGTTCATGCTTAGCGTGCGTATAACTAGTTATGGGTGCACGCGGGAAGTTTGGAGAGCACGAAAAATGCGTAAGAGTAGCTCGAGGCGCAGCCGATAGCAACTGTAGCTTTTTGAGTGCTCTCCAGACTTCTCAAGTGCATCCATAATTCGATATACGCACAGCTAAAAGCATGAGCAAACTCTTTTATAGCAGAGCGACAACAAGGATCTGCGCGAAGAAGCCTTTTATTGTAATAGAGTGCAAAATTCTCACAACGCACAAAAAGTAAAGAAACGCCCCTATTGGCTGGTTAAAAACACGACACATTTTATACTTTGGTTTGAGCGAGAACTTTTGATCCAGTTAACCGATAACCGTGAATGAAAAGCTCAAAGTTTACGGAGAAATGGACAAAATCAAAGCCAAATGAACTCATGAATGAATTCCCAGTGGATCAGGACCTAAAAGATTAATGCCGATTGAAAAATTGGGCAGTTCTTCGCTGGTTTCTTTCGTATTCCTAAGAGAGGGAAACTGCACTGCAGCTTAACAGGACAGAAATTCTGAAGCCAGGGGAAAAAAAAAAAGCTCACGTCATCTTATTTACGCACGGGCGTGCGCAAATAAAGATTTTGTTCATAGCAACTCAGTAGGACTTGTATAGGGCATGCACGCGGGCTATGTTATGATATATTATGTGCTGAAAAATTACAGTCTAGCAGTTGTGTCATGAAAATTGCTCTTGCTTCTTAAAAGTAAAATTATTGTTCACAGAATATGCTCAGCTCACCTAACTTGTACGTGTGAGCAGTGAATGAATTTTAAAGCGCGTATTAGTAGTTGAACATACTAATTTCCGGGAGACATGTTTCAAAAGGAAATTGAATTACTTTAGTATTGTCCTTTTTCGCATCAACTACAGCTGGAAAACAGCGACCGAAATCGTACGTTTCCGGGCCAACTTTTGTCCAGCGCGCTGCGGTTAGGATAATCTAGCCGACAGAATTTTCCTTTGCCACAAGTTACAAGACGTGTTCACTGAGATCAGTGAGTGTATGTATGCTATTTGAACATAACGAATCCAAGTATTTTATTTTTCTGTGTGTGTGCGTGTTTGTGTTTCTTGTAGTTAGTGATAAATGTTATTTACTGACAGGGAGGTCCGTATTGGCTAAGATTGTGCCCGAGGTCTTGACCACCGGTACTTTAGGCAGAGTGCAGTTTTTCCCAATATGGACCGACCTCAGCTGGTGAATAACAGTTTTTTCGTATACTTTACGAGATGTTTTCCAAAAGAACCCTAATGAGTCAGGGCTGTAATTACGGCAAGGTCCTCCATGAACTGAAAAATTTTTGAGCGAGTAGGTGGAACAGACTGAGGTATTGCAATTTAAAGAATGGCTTCACCGAAATATTTTTATTTGTGTGATGAAAAAAGGTGATTTAAAGCAGAGTTTCAAACATTTTTTGTACAAATATCTGTCAAAATCTGACACCTGTCTATTAGAAAGTGCGCAAGAAAAAAACACAAGCACACTTTAAAAATATCAACAACAACAGCCACAACAGCCACAACGGTGCCGGTTTGGTAGACAAATTTAAGTGAAAAGTAATTGTAAATAAATTCAAGTCTGGGTTTTGAAGTTGTGGGATTTTGCTCGTTTGTTTGGTGCAATCACGTGTGTAGGGATGTAGCTTGCGCCTCCCGCAAGCGATACCGTGCCTGTGGGCAGAAAGAGGAAATTCCGGACCGCGTTATAGATCAATAGGATTTCAGGATTTGTAACTGCGCCCTCTAAGAAAAACAAATAATAAATACAGTTCTTTCGAGAAAGGTTGTCGGAAAAAGCGTGTCGGAAGTGCAAGCGATAACCCCGAAAGGTACTGCGGGTAGCTTTTAGGTCATGGTTAGACTTGACCTCAGAGTTCAGGGAAAGCTAAGAAAATGTCACTTTAGGTTTCACATGTTTGATGAACTTATTTTATTTACAAGACTGATTTTAAATTCTAAACTGCACGAAAAACGAAAAACAGATCGAGCTAACCCTAATTAATTTATCCTTATTTTTTTATATGCATATTGATAACCTTTTTGCACCTTTCCCGTAATAACTGTATACCGTGAACTGCGTATCTCCAGTTGCACATTTATAAGAACTTATATTCACATTTAATTTTACGTTTTTAAGTCTGTTCAGGTTGAAGGGGGGAGGGGGAATTTAAGTGTCAGCTCAACGAGGAACTGATTAATATTTAAAAACTCAACTACCAAAATTACATGAATTCACAGATAATCTTAGCCAATGTGAAATTAACTAAGTCAGAAAAGCAGGTCAGAGATGATGGACGCCGTAGTGAAGAACGAATGTATTGTATCAATTGACACTGATCAAACATAATATCAAAAAATAGGAATCAAATAGAGAATAAGTTACGTTTCCATCTCATTTATGTTTCTCCTTTATTGAGATTGTGATTATAATCATTTTATGTTATCATTATTACTATAATTATGAGTTTATTTGTCATCATTATGATAATTAGTATTTTTGTTGTCATCTTTACCATTTTGTAGAATGCCCAAATATAACTTTTAATAACTCTTGGTACATAATTTCTGTGGATGGATGGTCCTGGCAGTGGAGCAGATACAACTGCCAAAGGCAAGGAGGGGACCTAGTTTCCTTTGAAACCGAAGAGGAATGGAATTTCATTAATGACGAGATTCAAAGGCGAAATTCTACGAACTATAAAAATAAATGGAGTATTGGTTTAAGAAAAATAGCCGGGAATTGGACCTGGGTGAATGGAGGACCTCTGACTATTCGTAAATGGGGAATAGGGGAGCCAAGTAGTGAACACGTCGCGGCTTTCATGTACAAGCTGAACAATAATGGCGAGCGGGGCGTGTTTGGTAGTGTTAATGATACACATTGGGGAAACCAACACGCTTATATTTGTGAGATTTCCAAGGGTGAGTTGATTTTTTGTCGTTGTTGTTGTTGTTTTTAATGTTATTTCGAGTACCCTAAAAAGGTACCAGAAGCGCTTAAGCGTAATAAAAACATTCTTTGCTAAAGTTTATGATACTTACAATAGAATTTACATAAACCCTCTGACAATCAGGATCAAGTTTACAATAAAATTTGCATAAATGAAACAAACCCAGTGAAGTTTTTATTAAATACTTGTCTAACTTTGAACCATGTAAGCAGAGGGAAGTGACAGATGGTTCTGTTACTATCACTATTACGAGTAAAAACAGTTGTGAAACTTTCAGTCATCAGTTATTTTCATGCTGTTCATTTATCCTGTCGATTGAATAAAATGACGGTGAATACAAATAGCAAAGAATTATCAGTCCAGTTGCTTTGTTAGATAATAACGCGTAATGATGTGAAGTGCGTTATCTTTTGGGAAGAGCTAGTGACTCATGTCGGTTAAGATATATGCCAATTATCACTTTATAAAATCAATACCAAAGACTTGCAGACTTAGTTGTTCTTCCAATAGGGAAATCAATTTTTTGTTTATTGTATTCTATTTAAACATCCGATCGTTTGAACTTTAAAGTTGTAGGAGCTAATTTCAATACAATGCAAAATGTGCAGTGAACATAATAAAATGACCATGCTCCATCTAATTCAAATATGGCGGACATTTCGATCGACTTAGCAACGACTGCTCTATAGCAAGGGCCACCTCAGTTCTCATATGTCACCAGAGGGCGTAGATATATTTTCTTGAGTTGGAATTTAATTGATGTAAGGGTAGTTCAATTATTGGGAATGGTTGTGCGTTGTCTTCATAGTGCGTGACGGAAGTAAGTTGTGTAACGTGTGCGTTGTGAGAAAAGGAGCGGCTAAAACGCCTTTGAAATTAAGAGTGATACAACAAGTTAAATGTAAACCTTTCACATCCCGATATAGAAGTCTGCACTTATTCAATAAATCCAAAATTTCTGGTTAATGTCATTTTTTGCGCACGGCCTCCAGATTCCATAACATCCTTTACGAAAAAACAATTCCCAAACGCTGTGATTGGTGTAAGATATCAAATTGCTACGATGTAATTGGTGCGAGATACATATCCTAATGCGGCAATCTGGTTGGTGTGACATACATACCGAAAAAGCGGCAATCTCATTGCTACAAAATACATACCCTTCTGCGGTGATCGTGCGAGCAACATACCATTCCGCACGCAAAGATTATTTTATTATGATAAAAAATTCATTTAAAATGATTATTTCCGGTGCAGGCACAAAGCAGTGCTTAACTTGAATAATAGTGCTCCTCAAAACAGAACAATTTGATTACCTTTTGGAAAAATTAATTCTTCTGTATTGTATTTGTCATATTTTTTCAGCAAATCCGGCTCCTGGAAAAAACCCTTCGCAGGACTCTGACCAAGTCCACGCTGGACTACCTTGCACGCAACAGTTTGGTAAGAGGAGTTGGTCACTTTAATGCATTTGTGATAGTAAAAAACCGTTGTTACACGAAAAATAGAAGGCTAGAGTCAATTTTTTACTCACTTTTCACTGCGGTTGTCATAGCTCCCACGCGATTCAAGTTTCGCTTAGCGTTATGCGTTTCTTTTTGCTTGTGCGAAAACATGAAGCGCCCTTTTAAAACTGTAAACTTTAATTCACGCGAAGAAATTTTTATTAGTTATTACATCGGAAGATCAGATAGATGCTGGCTTTCATGAGGATATCTCGGAAGACATACATTTCAAGGCCTGGACAAGGAGCCTCCCGATCATTTTCTCTCGTACGTAATGCCTTAATTAACAAATCCGTCAAATTATTCAAATAAAAGCGCTGAATTAAACCTTTTTCCAGCATGACGGTTAAGGTTAAACCAAAAATCCCAAAAGGAGCCATAAATTCATCAGAGACAATTCAAGATAAAATAAGAAATGAATACGTCATATTCAGTGGTTTAACAATAAATACGCGCGGATATTTTGCGATTTGCGTGTCATTCTCCAAACTCCGTATGGGCAAGTTGAAATGACAAAAACTGGGCAAAATGTGAACTAGTATTAAATGTTAAACCAATAATTCAGGGATATATTATTGTACTACTATTCAATTTACCAGTATTTTCGAAAACATCTTACAGGCCTATCTGATCATCGATTAAACAAGCCGGTGTGCGAAAGACCGCGAAATTAATGCAAAGGAAACAATAAGAGTGTTCTGCAGAACCAATAAAAAAATCGAGTGCATTTAAGAGTTTTCATCGTTCATGGCGGCCATTTTGTTACTCCACCTTCCGTCCGCATTTTTGCCCTTACATTGTAATACTGAGGCCATGTTTTTGTATGATGTGGTCTTGATTAGTATTTTTCTTTAAAGATTCATCCCTTGCAACCTCCCTATCGCCGTTGCCATCGCCCGTTCAGCAGCTGGTATGTTTTCCAAATAGTCATTTACCGTTTTTATGCATGTCGCTTTTGGGGATCTTCCCCATTTACAAATGTGAGAGACATTATTTTTTGTTGCAGGCAAAGAAGTATGTTTCAAAATTTTGCGGATTAAATATTACCAGAAAGTCTTCCATACAAGTATGTAATTATCATAACATGAAGGCTTTTTAATTTTGATATATGTTTTTAAACGATGAAAAGTAAATATCTGACCTTTAAGGATAAACCACCATTAATTAAACCATATAAGGTGAAAATGGCGAGGCTTAAAAATAATCCAGGCTCCTAAAAGAGTTCTTTAGCCAATGAATACCCTGGACACCATTTGGAGCCTCCTGCTGGACTTTTTCCGCATTCTTAATATGAATTGTATATATAAGACTGGCTACTTAATGACCTGGAAATATTTTATGCAAATGTAGGAAGCTGTAACTGTGTTTGAAGATTTTGCCATAAAAATCAAGAACATCACAAAAGACGGTAGGGAAGACGTTAAAACACTACAAAAATCCATCTTTAAAGTGGCACAGGCCGTGGAGAAATTTGCTCTTAATTATGGAAAGCGACACCTGAGTGGAATGAGATCTTCAGAAAGGATCGTTCTCTCAAAAATGAGTGAGAATCGGAATCCTTCAAATTGTGAAACCGTTCTTCTCACTCTGTTTATTGAAACTTTTCTTAAATAATAGATTGGTGAGTAACACTTTGCTAACTGAAATTGTCAAATCCTACCAATACTTTCCACTTACTTCATACTATACACTGAGCTCAAAATTGGCCTGTCGTTTGCGATGCATATAAATGCAAGATTTTTAACCCTACTCGTAAAAGTTCCCCAATGAACTCTATAGTTCTCCAACGAAACGGTTCGAGGAACGAATTGAGCTTTCACAATTTAGTCCCTCCAGTACTACTCGGTTATTTATCAGTTTTACATTGAAAAAACCTTGTAAAATGGTTGAAATCGTCGAATAGTTGTTGAAGGGCAAATAAGATACAAACAATACCCGTTCATTCAATAAGATTATGGAATATTTGTGTATACCGCAAAACGCATGTTCGCGTAGATATGCTATGGTAAATTTCACCATAAGTACTTTCCTTTCTCATTTTTTCCGACAGTTTTGGTCATTCAAAAAGCCTATCACCAGAATGCAAGTGGCTTCCACTTTGAAAAAGAACAATGGCAAGCGAGAATCGATATTGCTTCTTCAAATTTTGAGGAAAATGGTTTGTATTAACTATTGTGGTAACTTTACAACTTTCATTATTACCTTGATTTCTCCAATCGAAATTTCTGTATTGAAAAAAAAAATTTATGGCTTTTCTTGTTATTACTTGATGACTTTTTTTGTTGATTCTTCGGGGGGCTTTAAGGATCCTTGGTAGTTGCCTTTTTGTACAAGGATCTGCATAACCTACTTCTGACAGATCAAGCCATCAGGAGTGAAACGGACAACCAAAGGTGACGTTATTTTCATATTATTCCATGTCGTTTACCCCCAAAAACACATAACACGGAAACACATAAGATCTAAGTTCAACTAACCTGAGCCTAGAAACTTTCCAAAAGCCCTAACTAAGGTTCGAGTACTCCCTGCTTGTCTCTGACGATTCCACCTTCATAGGAAATTCGCTTTAATCTACCAAAAGTATATAATGTTGCTTCCTTGGTTCTGATCATTTTCAAATACAATTTCTTCATAGGTATATCAACTCCAGGATTATGGCCGTAACTGTGGACCCCAAGCCAAAGAAATTGCGAGAAAATGTCATCCTAAAGTTCAAAAACCTAAAGGTAACATGAAAATTAGCTGCTATGCGTTGTTTTGATCTATTCTGACAGGATAGAATCCATTTTCAGGTCTTGACAGTAGAGAAGCGCTGTATGTTTTGGAGTGGCCTCAGCGAAAGGTAAAAATACCACCATATATTATTGTATAGTATCTATTCATTCCTAAATCAAACTAAGTTGGGAGGAGAATGAATGAACTTTCTCAGATGTTTTTGTGCAGATAAACACTTTCCTGGAAGCCAACATGTTGTCGTTTTTAGAGAGAGGAAGTCTGATTGAAATGTTCTCGCAACTAGGACTACAATGGAAGAAAAATTATAAAACATCACGTCTTCCCCAAACATTGAATAATTATGTGCCCTTTTGTTAACTTTACTTTTTTTCCATGTCTGACAGCTTTTCAGAGGAAGGATGCCATGTAGTTACATCAAAAAGCAACTCAGAAGAAACAGTTTGCAGCTGCAATCATTTGACGCATTTTGCCGTTTTAATAGACTACGACAGTAGCACAAAGGTAATAAAGTTATTTTTTTCCTTATTCAATTATTTTATGGACTCAATGAACTAACTCAATTTTGTCCTTTACTTTTTTTTTTTACACAGCTCACTGAGGAGGACGAAACAATTCTGGAAATTATCACCCACGTGGGACTGAGCCTTTCCATCGTCGGGATACTTTTCACATTCATACTTTATTCTTGCTTCACGTAAGTAATGTACCGGAATAATAATGAGGTAGATTCTTAACTCCCCTCAACAAGGTTGATGATAAAAGAGATCCCAATGCAAATCACCATGCAAACAAGATCATGCATGTCGGATAATTCACAAATTCAAGCTACAATTCATGCCCCATCAAGAACGCTCGGACAACTCGTGGTTTCACAGTCTATGAATTGTTTAGGTTTAGACATTTTTCCGTAATATTTTCCTTTTTGTCCTTTCTGAATACAAGTATATTTAATAATAATATTACTGAATATTTACTGGCTTTTTCTTTTCTTTTGCTGTCAAGACTTAGATAATATTTTTGCCATATTGTTCTGTCTTTTAATTCAATTTTGCTGTGTTTTGCTGTTCTTGCTGTCTTCAATGTGTTGTTATTGTTGTTGTTGCTTCTGTCTCATTGATTCTTTTTTTTTTTTTACTATTATTTCATCAGAGATGTTCGTCAACCTCTCTCTCAAATTCGACTGAGTGTTTCTATGTCCCTTGGAGTTGGACAGATCATCTTCCTAGCCGGGATAAACGCCACAGAAAACAAAGTCAGTGGCTTCTCTTTCTATTCATAGAATGAATTTACTCTTTGCACCGTAGATATCTTGTCGAAAGGAGCACGTTAAGAGTTATACGAAAACTCTTTCTTTTCACAGGCTGCCTGTGTGCAATATCAGCTCTGATGCAATATTTATTCATGGCCGCTTTCTGTTGGATGCTGGTCGAAGGAATTTATCTCTACTTCTTCGTTGTGAAAGTTTACAACATTAACACCAAGATGTACATGTATCACGTCATCTCATGGGGTAAGTTCATAATTTTACAACATCCTCTGGTAACTGTAACCATGCTTTCAGATCGCCAAATCTGGTGTTGTTATCCAGCGAAGTGTTTCGATTCCCTTCCTTTCTTTATGGATAGGTCTTCCAATGATCATGGTGGCCATTTCACTTGGCATCGCTGCTGGAAAAGAAGGGTTACAAAGCTATACGAGTGATAAATAGTAAGGAAAATACTCAGCGGTTTCTTTTTGCTTTTCTCCTTTTAATTCGTTTCATTGCATTTTTCTTTTATATGTTTGTATACAGTTTAGAATCGGCATTATTTCATTAGCTGAGAATTTGTGTTTCTTTATTGTCTTTTACTTCTTTGAGTTTAGTTGCTGGCTTTCCTCGACTAACAACCTGATCTGGATATTTGTCGCCTTTGTGGCTTTCATTGAAATTGTGAGTTTATGATTAGTGTTGTTGATTGTGACTGATATACCTGCTTTAATTACCGCCAAAGATTTTTTCTCTTCTCTTAAAAATAGGAATTAAGTATTTGCCATGCGTCCCCGCACAATATTTACCACTTTCTTTTTCCTATTTACCCACAATAAACTTTGTACGTAGTGCTGTTTTCGGGCATGCTGGTCAATTTTAACCTAGTGATGGCCTTCAATAACGAGGAAAACCTGTTGAGACAATGCGTTCACGGGCATAAGATAGCCTCATATATTCTCCAACTTTTACTACATAGTATGGAGAGGAAAAACTTATCCCACTTCCTTGTTAATGTTTGTCACTGTTTCACATTGATATATCAAGATATGATTCTAGCGCAAAAATAACTCATAAAGCAATATTGCAAAAGGGGAAATGAGTAGAAAGAGACGGAGATATTGAATTTATATAATTTAACGCGAGGCTTCACCCAGAGTAATTCATTCAGTGTGGACACTTTTGTTCGCGATTTCTTTAGCTCCTTTGTAGAGGATCAAAGCTCATAATCTAGGTCCCCCGGTTGGAAGTTCTATTCCCTGTAGAAGACGCTATACCCGACCCTTGTTACCGAACTGGTAACGTCTTTTGCGAGAAGGATTCTCTCTTACTTTGGTGATTCAACTACCATATCTAAGTACCTAATTTATCTCTATCGTACTTTTTAGCTTAACATCTTGATACTCGTACGAGTCATAAAGGAGATGACCAATTTGATGCAGCCAACAGCGGAAAACAACCATTTTCAGCAAATACGGTAAGATTCCCAACATAAAACTAAAACAAACTAGTTGAAGAGATTGCTTTTGAGGCATATTCGCCTAACTTTCCCATTCCTTAATGAGTAAGGCATCACAATATCTAACGATTAAAATTAACTGTCAAAGGAAACTAAAGGAATTTTTTTTTCAACTTATAGAATTGGCATCAAAGCATGCGTGGTGATAATTCCCCTGCTGGGTGTCACGTGGCTATTTGGTCTACTTTCACCTGTACATAAAGCTTTCGCCTACATCTTCACCATGCTTAACTCTACTCAGGTCAGTGTTCGATGGTAACTCTCTAAAGTCATTCAATCTCTGTTATTATTTTACTTTCTAACCAAGTGACACACCATTACAATGGTTAGTTATATTTATTAGAATTCTGAGAAAAAAAAGCTGTCAACTATGCAGGAGAAGACAGATGCTTCTCCATTTATGAGATATGCAATTTTCTCTCCTTCTTGGAAATCCTGATAAATATTTGACTAATTTATTTGTATACTGTGAAAGGTAATGGTCTTGAAATCATGTTTATGCTGCAGGGTTTCCTGATTTTCACTTTACACGGTTTGCGAAACACTCAGGTAAGAAAAAACATTAGACCGATTCTACACCAACTGCATCTCATCAAGTGTTGGTGTTTCAATAAATATCCGAGTGCTAAGAACCATATTCCTTGTTGCTCGTCTATCTGCAGATCAGAGAGCGATTTGAAAGAAAGATGAACATCGTTTTTCCATCTTCCATAAAGAACAACTCCATAAGGAAGAGGTCACACGTCAATCCAAATGAGGTTGGGAATGTATGGGCAGTTGAATTGCAGTCTTCAGCTGAATTTAAATGGAAGTCGCACTTAACTTAAATAACTGGATCCCGCCAGCCGTAAATAACAGTCAATTACTTAGAATAATCACTTAGTTAGCAGCTCTTAGTCGGTTGCGATCGGTCTGAGTCATGATCTGCAGGCAAAAAAAACTTATTCTCTTCATTATTGTTTAAGCACTCAACTAGTTGTGATTGTAACCTATCTTCTTCATGAATATAAGTTTATTTTCTAGGCGATCGTATATTTGAAGGCAATATTCATCGAAATAAACCAGTCTATAGATTTAAATTTCTAATGGCTTAGTATCTTTATGACTGTCCTTCGAATAAGACAACAGAAATCGAGAATGCCTATTGATGCCCACATTCATACTAAGGAACTTCTGGAGAATTTTACTAGGTTACGTAGTTATGATGTAACACCACCAATATAGTTGTGTTATAAGCTTGCGGAATTTTGTGGAATAATTTGTACATAAGTACTCAGCGCAGCAATAGTACTTGTTGTTGTCGGGAGGGATTGACTTTTCCGAAAGCTGTACCGAGAGATAGCTACTGTGGAAGATCGTTAATTTCGAGGAACTTTAGAGACAACCATGAGATTGTGTCAGTGGTGAGCTAAAAAAATAATTTGTGGTGGGCTTCAATCAGTTTATTTAAGGATAATTATTACTTATTTCAATTTATATTACCAGTATAGTTGTGTTGTAAGCATCCGGAATTTTCGAGAATACTTATTGCATTAGAACACAGTCGTGCAACAGTAGTATTTGTTGACGGGAGGGACGGACTTTTCAGAAAGCTATACCGAGAGAGAGCAACCGTGGAAGATTGTTAATCTTGAGTTACTTTGAAGACAACTTCGAGATTGTATCAGTGGTGAGCAAAGAAGTAGTTTGTGGTGGGCTTCAATCAGTTTTTTTAAGGATAATTATTCTACTTCTTTAAGAATCGCTCCTTGGCAAGAAGATTACAACTTGTTGAATAAATTAATCAGGTCTGTTGATAAATGATGCTGTTTTTGTCTGTTAAATTGTACCGTAACAAATAAAACTAATAGTCTAGCTATCGCTGACATTCAAAGTTGTTGCTTAATGAATAATAGATCAATACGTAAATGTTTGAATAAGTAAACAACTTATTTAGAAAGAACAGAAAAAAAACCCATTATGACTGGATCTTTTTTTGGATCAGTTACACTTACCCATTTTTTTTCGCATCCCTAAAATAAGGAGTATCGTTTTAAATCGAAAATGCATGGATTAATTTGGAATTAAATTGGGGCAACGTTAGCGGAAATGGCATAAACCAAGAGATTATAAACTATTCGGCACATCATTAAAACAACGATTAAAGAACTTTTACTCAGAGTATGCAATTTAAAGGGAAAAGCTTAGCGATAAAAATGCAGAATATTTCGATGGGCCTTGTTTTCAAATATCACTACAGTGAAAGTTAGCATTGCAGAGGAATTTCAACAAGCGAGAGAAGGAGTCGATTATGAAGATGTGCCTAACAGTTTATAATAGTCTAGTTTACGTCATACCCATTTATAAATAAACATGGATGACGAAGCGTGCGATTAAGACGGAAGAAGTTAAAATAAGAATTATTCTGAAATATACAAGCACTTTTCTCTCTACACTGCTCAAATGCGATAGGTAAAAACGCTTCAAGCTTCGATTGACCTAATATATCCCAGCTAAGACGAGCGAATATTCCAGAATAAATAATCAATTATTCCATGAGCGTGGAGAGATACTGGGAGAGTAGAATGTCTCGCCCACAGAACACATCGCTATGACCCAAGAACGTCTCGCACTAAGAGCTTTTGACTCGCCGCTCGTTCTAAATTGTTGGAATTCAAACATTTGGACACAAAATTGATAGTCTGCATGACGCTTTTCTAGGGGAGAGTTGTTTTTTAGGCTGAACACTAAACTTTGGCCGTTAGCCACCGTTGTTTTAAAGGCATACGAATTAATTAGCATGTCATAGGCGAGATGAATAAATAACAATAATTTCCATTTATGCATAACGAACAGATGACATACTAGCTTAAGCTGCTCGTTGATAAAACAGGATTTTGTTTAGGACAACTTTCATTTAACAGAGCTCATAAATAAATTACCGTTCTTACCATCAAATATTTTTTAGTTGCTTCTTCTACAACACTTAAACTACAAAAAGTATTTTAATACCGTGAAGTTTTCCAATTTTATTAGAAAAACAATGCTCTACATCAGGTGCAAGCTGCTTTTTTTCCATTGGTCCGTCTATGAGAGAAAAAAATGGAGACTAACGCCATGAACATGTGTTCAGAGATCATTATTTGCATTAAAATCTAACTCGCACGAAAGGCTTTTTACGAGGATGCCGCAAATCCGCAACACTGAAGCGGTGTGAATCAAATATAAGTGAATCTGGCAAAATGTTCAAAAAGCCGGTAATATGTTGTATGCTGGGTGAGTACGACCCTAGTTATTCCTGTTTGTTCTGCAGTAGCTATGAAACCAATCGAAATTGACTCTCCATTTGTAAAATATTTATTCCGATGTTTAAACTTACGGAACTCTAATAATGAAACATGCCAGACTCTTAACATGTCCTCTCTAGTTGCTGTCTAATTATTAAAGCTGATTATCATCATTATCGTTATTATTAGTTTCTCAATATTTTCTCTTTCCATACAATGCAAAATAAATGAAAAATAATCACCCGTAATGACACATTCGTATAAGTTGTACGCTAAGTTAGTACCACTTTAATTATATCTTGACTTTCCATTTGTGACACATTTACATCCATTTTGGAACGTCCTGTGTTCACCAATTTACCAAACCAAACAGAGAAGAAATGTCAGGTGGCGGATATTTGGCAATGTTAATTTAACCAAAACAAAACAGCTTTAAAGAAGTCCGTATTAAACTTTCAGTTCTTAATCAGAAGTGAATCTCTTATAAACTGGATTACTGAAGCCTTTTAGATTCCATCTGATGCAACGTAGGTTTCCTTAGAGCGTTCGGATGAGGCGTTATTCAGATATCGCAGTACCCAAATTTTTAGAGCTCTCAAATTGTTGTTCTGTTATTAACACTCAGAGTAGATGACTGCTAACTGCATGCCAAAGTGGACGTCATGGTTAATTAAAACATATTTTTCTTCTAAATTATTCTTCTTTATGCCCGAAAGCAAACTTCACACTCAACACATTCCTCTTCTTTTAAAAAAAAAATATACGGGCTCTGGAGGTTCCGCAGGTTCCGTTTCCTGCTGAGCCATAGTTTTGTAACTCCCAAGGATATATGGAAAAATCCCCACAAAATTTTGGAGACCAACCACTCAAGATTCAAATTTTGCAGAAGTTTTATTTGAGCGGTCAGATTTGATACCCGATTCATTCACTTAAAATGCGAGCTCAAACGAAAAATTGTTTTCTCTGGATAACACATGATAAGTTTACATCCTTTTCATTCATTTATACTTCGGTTGCGCTCCGAATAGTCCGTTAAAAAAAATTTTTCCTGAGGGTCTATCGTATCCTTAAAAATGTTTCCACATGTGACAAGTTTTGTTCAGCTAGTTGGTGAATTGCGGAGATGCTGCATTTTCTTAATAATTTCTCCGTCAGCTCCCTAGGAAGGTAATAAAATTCATGAATGGATGTTAAAGGGCATGTAGCAAATAAAATGCATTAGTACTCGTCTTACTCGAGATCTAATAAACTTTTTCATTGTTTCAAATGTTACTCTTGAGATAACAATCAATTTATTTGTCCATTTTCTCTTCTACAGTCATCCTTCGTTTGTTGATGAAATTGCCAGGGACAGGTGAGGCAGCTTCATTCCGATTTAATATTCAAGTTCCTTTAAATAGACGGGAAAAAAAGATAATACCTGACCAATTATCATATTAATGAGTTATAGACTTTCCTTTTAAAATTACATTGGATTGCGATTCAAAACTTGAGTTGAAAAGCAAAACAAAAAGTCAAAGAATAACATTGCTATTACCCTGATCTCTGCTTCAGGGATGTAGAGGGTTTTGATGCCCATCGTCTGTTATTAAAATCAACAATATAAAAATACTTTCTCGTCTTTATCATTATCGCTTTCACTGTTGTTATCATCAGTATACATTTTTTCGTTTATTTATTTATTCATTTATTTTCTTCTTATAGAGTGCCAACCAACCTGTTTCAAAAACTCCTCTTACATATTTTCGAAAAGCAAAATTTTCAGGTTTCCTTACAATGAAGTCTGCTCCATCTTGGGAGGTTATTTAGTCTCCATCGAGACTGAGGAAGAATGGCAATTTATCAATCATGAGATTCAGAAGCGTGGTACTTGGAATACTTCGACTACTAATGCGTGGCTCATTGGTTTGGAGAAGAAAGACGGGGTTTGGACATGGAAGAGTGGAGAACAGCTGAATATTTCGAAATGGCGAGATTCTGAGCCAAATGTGAACGACGAAAGGACGGAAATATCCATGAACAGAGGCCTCTTTAATGGTATCCCTCGGAACGATAAAGGAGATGCCTACATTTGCGAGATGCCCGGAGGTAAGATCATATTCCAACCATAAAGTATATAATGTGCTGAAACATTAGCAGTCTTGCACGTGTGTCATGAAAATTGCTCTTGCTTCTTAAAAGTAAAAAACATTGTTCACAGAATATACTCAGCTCACCTAACTTGTACGTGTGAGCGATGAATGAACTTTTAGACGCGCATAAGTAGTTGAACACACTGCCCATGAAATTTTTCGTGTATCCTTGTTGTTTTGAACATAACACATCGAAGTACTTTTATTTTTGTGTGTCCGAGTTTGTGTTTCTTATACAAGTCAGTGATAAATATGTTATTCACCGGCTGGAAGGTCTTGAGCACCGGTAGTTCAGATAAATTGCACAGTTTTTCCTAATACGGACCGACCTAGGTTGGTGAATAACAATTTCTTTTTTCCTTGAAATTAACGAAATTTTTTCCTTAAGAGCCCTAATGAGTTAGGGCTGTAAGTGCGGCAAGACCTTCCTTGAACAAATTTTGAGCTAGTAAATGGTGGTTGAAACAGATTGAGGTAATGTAAATTAAAAAGAGGCCTCACCGAATATTTTTATTTGGGTAATGAAAACGGTAATTTAAGAGGCCTTCAAACAAACTTTGAAACAATTTTTAACAATTATCTGTCACAATTTGACCCCTATCAATTAGAGAGCGTGTAAGAAAAAAGCGCTTGTCCCCTTTAAAACAAATGAACAACAATAAAGGCGTTGGTTTGGCAAATAAACTGAACTGGAAAGTAATTTTAAGTAGATTGAAATCTATGTTTTGAAGTTGTGGGAGTTTTCTCGTGGAACTGGTCTTTCATCAAAAGGGGAATTTTAAAGCAGCTTCTTCTCGTTGAATTCCTTTGTTTACTGTTGCGAAATTTATAGTACTAATGTCCAATTTGAACGGACCTGCAAAGACTTACCGAAAGCGTATTTGAAGTTAGAAGACCTCGCTCACTGTTCTCCAAGGAAAAAATTATTTGAGAGAATTCAGATACATAATGAATGAAATTACCATTAATGAATTCAATTGCAAAGAAATACCTCACGTTTTAACTTTCTGAGTTACTTCTAGTAAGGTTTAGATTAATTTCAAGCGGCTTTTAGTCCGCGCGTTAACCCATATTTGACATATTTGCTACCAATATTCCTCTCAAAACCAATTATTTCTTACAGGCAACCAAAGTGATCTAAGAGAGAGAAAGAAAGAATTAATAAATTATCAATCGGCTTGATTTGCTCCAAAACGATTCGCTTAAATATACTGTGCAGCCGGTAAAACGAAATAAATTTATAAAAAATGGTAACAAAGCAGGAGATGTAATCGGCGGCTCGCTCAAGCGATACCGTGCCCGTAGGCAGAGATAGGAAAACCCGGACCGCATTAAGTACCAATAAGATTCCAGGATTCGTTACCGTGCCCTCTGAGAAAAAAAAAATGACAAATGCAGTTCTTTTGAGAAAGGTTATCGGAAAAAAGCGTGTCGGAAGTGTAAGCGATAACCTGAGAGGTATTGCTGGTAGCCTTTAGGTCAAGGTTAGACTTGACCTCAGGAATTCAGGGACATCTAGGAAATGTTACTTTAAGGAGGAGGCATCACGGGTTTAAACAACCTAATTTAATTGCAAGACTGACTTTAAATTCTAAACTGCATGAGCTAATCCTAATTAATTTATCTTTAAATTTTTATGTCCCTATTGATTATCGTTACCCAAATAATCTTTTGAGATTGTCGCGTGCACTTTAAAGTTTTGCTCTTTGCCCGTAACAACTGTATACGGTTAAATGCGTATCTCCAGTTGCACATTTATGGGAGCCTACATTCACATTTCATTTTACGTTTTTTAAGTCTGATTAGATAGAGGAGGAAGAATATGGGACGGAGTCGGGGAGGTGTAAGCTCAACGAGGAACTAAGTACTATTCAAAAACTCGATTACCAAAATTACATGAATTCACAAATAACCTTACAATCATAATCTTAGCTGATGTGAAGTTAACTAATCCACAAAAGCAGGCCAGGGTGGTGGACGCCGTAGTGAAGAGAGATGTATAGTGTTGATTGACACTGATCAAACAAATACATATGATGTAAAAAAAGAAAAAAAGAATTAATTGGGGAATGAGTCCCATTTTCTGTCTCATTCATTTTTTCCTTTATTGTGATTGTGCTTATAATCTTTTAATGTTATCAATGCTATTATAATTATCACTTTGTTTTTCATCATTAAGATAATTAGTATTTTTGTTTTCATCTTCATCATCATGTAGAATGCCTAAATATAACTTTTAAAAACTCTTGGTACATAATTTCGGTGGATGGAGAGTCCTGGTACTGGAGTAGACACACTTGCTCAAGTCTAGGAGGGGACCTAGTTTCCTTTGAAACCCAAGAAGAATGGAGGTTAATTAATGACGAAATTCAAAGGCGAAACACTACGAACTATGAAAATAAATGGATAATTGGTTTAAAAAAAGGGCCAGGAATTGGACCTGGGTGAGTGGAAGACCGCTGACTATTTCCAAGTGGGGACAAGGGGAGCCAAGTGCTGAACACGGCGCAGCTTTCATGTACAAGAGGTTCTGTAATGGCGAGCGGGGCGTGTTTGGAACTCATAATAATGAACGTAGGAAAAAACAGCACGCTTATATTTGTGAGATCCCTAAGGGTGAGTTGATATGTTGTTGTTTTTTTCCTTTTTTGTATTGTTATTTTGAGTAAACTCAAAGGCACTAGAAGCGCTTAAGGGCAATAAAAATATTATTTGCCCACGTTTGTCATACTCACGAGAGAAGTTATAAAAACCCTCAGACAGTCAGAATCAAGGTTACACTTACCATATTAAAATATGTTTGAAACAATTTCAATGTACGTTTTCACGATATACATGTCTATCTTCAACCTTGTGAACAGAGGAAAGTTACAGATGGTTCATTTAATATCACTTTTACGAATAACAACGGTAATGAAACTGATGGTGAATACCAGTTTCAAAGAAGTCTCAGTCCAATTACCTTGTTAGATGATAACACATGATGATGTGAAGTGGGATATCTTTTTGTGAAGAGCTTGTGACTCTTGTCGGTTGAGAACCATGCCAATTATCGTCTTCTGAAACAAATTGTTCTTGAGTGGAAAATTCACTTTTAGCAGCCATTGGTCCCATGTGAATTTTTTTCAATAGTGTTGGATAATGCGGTTCGAATATCTGATAAAATGCAGGGTGTTTAAAATGAAATGACACGTGAAGTGTAAACATGGAGTGAATCTAATGAGGCCAAATGGAATTTTATTGGTGGAATACAATCCAAGCAATTACCAAATGTTCATCCAGTGCAATGATTGGGTATATTTTGATTGGACTTGGAACGTTGTTTTCATAGTAGGCGACGGAAGTAAGCTTTTTCAGTGGCCGTTTTATGAAAAGGAGCGGATAAAATGCTTTTAAACTTAAAAATGATACAACAAGTTAAATGCGAACCTTTCATATCCCGATAAATCTCAACCTACATTGACAAGGCTCTTGCGAAGGCCACGAACCATTTCATTTATCAAATGATCTCAAAATTTCAGGTTAATGTAATTCTTTGCGCACGGCCCTCTGATTCCATAACATCATTTAAAAGAAAACAATACCAAAACGCTGTGATTGGGGCAAGATATCCAAATGTTATGATGTGATTGGTGCGGGATACCTGCCCTAATGCGGCAGTCTGATTGGTGTGAAATACATGCAAAGAAAACGGCAATCTGATCGCTGCGAAATACATACCCTAATGCGGTAGTCTGATTGCTGCGAGCAAAATACCACTCTACGCCCAAACAAAGTACAAAAAAATAACACGTTCTTAGAAAAGTAAAGCTACAAAATGAATGAATTGACAAAAGCCATTACTTCTTAATCTTTTCCTCTCACAGTGGTGTTAACAGTGGGGATGGTCGGGGTATTTGTGATGTATTCCAATAGTATCCTCTGGCATAGCACACATCAATCGCTTTTAATGTCCAAGATGGAATGTTTTGCGAATCGTTCCCCTTTAAACACTGTTGTATCGAGGAAAGTGATTCAGTTCTCTGATATTTCATAGTTGTGCGATAAGCTGGAGTAGTGTCTCCTAAAAGGCTATTGTTCTCTCAGTAAGGCCGTCACAACCTGAGATCATAGGTCTATAGACCGGTATAAGTTTGTGTATTTTCGTGAGCGTATAGAATATTGGTATTCTGAGCGGATTGGGAGTTTGAGAAGCCATTTCTTAGTCATGTCATCAATGTTTTTGCCCCGATTTGGTTAATGATCTCATTAAACCTTTTCCGCGTGCTTTTTACTAATGGTGCTCTGAGAGGTTTGTAGTGAATTCTACTACTCTGCTGTCGCGTTGCAATTTTGACCTCTTCTATCTTTTTGTCTTACTTGTGATGACTGTTGTTGCACCTTTGTCTGCTTTTTTGAGGTTTAAAGCAGAGTTGTTTTTCAACTCTTGTAGAGCTGTGACCTCATTGCGTGAAAAATTATGTTTTGGCTTAGTTACAGTAACCTCTTCAAGTTGTGCTTTGACACTTTCTAAATAGCTCTCAAGGACAATAGAGGGCTGAACCGATGGCATCTAGTTTGATTTAACACCAAATGGGTGCGTTTCTTTGTTTTGACCGTGAAAGATGTAGAGGCGTACGCGTCTCGCAAATTGTTCATAATCTCGCAAGAGTTGTTGCCTAATTTTACATTCGTTTGTCACGGGTGTTGGGATGAGTTTAAGACGTTTTGATACCACGCTGATTGACTTTCAGAGAGTTGACAGTTTGAGAATTTTTTTCGGAATTTTTCTTTTGTCTCCCCATCTTTAGCTAAAAGGCTAAATTTTAAAGTGCGTCGACGCTCTTTGCGTCCTAGGCTTTTTTTTTTTCTGCTTCCGGTATTGTTACAGCTAGCTTTTTAAGAGTCAGAGAACATACTGACATATTTTCCATCGCTTTTATTTGCAAGTGTATAAATAAGCTCTTTAAGGTCGAAAATTCATTCCTTCATTCGGCTATTCACTGTTTTTTTCACACTGTTCGCCGAGCGCTTTCCTTTTAGCGGTTGCCTATCTACCTGTATGTTCTTACGAGCTGAGAGTTCGTAGTTAGCCCTCTTTCTTTGGCTCTCAACCTTCTTTGGTGAAAGTTAGTCATGGAATTAACTAAGCCTTGTTGACCTTGTATTTTTATTTCTTTTACTTCGAATAATATGTGTGCCATTCCTGTATAATACTAATTAGTCGCTATTAACCTTTATTTAAATTGTCTCATATTCATATTAAAGACGTGTATGGTATTGTTTCAAAGAAGAGAGAAGGCTTTTCAAAGTAATTAGATAAATGTTAATATTTCTTTTTTTTTCATCCTTTCGTCATCAGAAGAATCATTAACAGTATCACCACCAACATGGACAGCATCACCAACCTACACAGCATCACCAACATGGACAGCATCACCAACCTACACAGCATCACCAACATGGACAGCATCACCGACATGGACAGCATCACCAATATACACAGCATCACCAACATACACAGCATCACCAACCTACACAGGATCACCAACATGGACAGTATCGACAACAATGACAGTTTTACCAACACCGACTTCATTATCATCATCAACAACTGAAGGTTGCTTATTTTCCGAAAGTTAGGCTTTTTCCGATTTCACTTGGCATCTTTTCAGCTTGCACGCCACCCCTTTCTGTAGCGAGGGCTTTGTCTTAAAAGTGTGGGAAAGACAGTATCCAGTAGTCTAATTCGTGTTTCTGAAAAACGCTATTGTGGCTAGTTTCATAACCGAACATAAACGGGTATACAAGAGAAACTCTTTAGTATTTTGAGTAAGGGGTATTTCTTGAGGTAATTTTACAATGATTCCATGACAGAAATCTTAGGAACTATGTTCTGTTTGCTATTATATGCCAATCTAAAGAAAAAAGTTGCGTTGGAAATTTGGAAAAGCAATCTGAATGTGTCTTGCAATGGCTACTTCATCTTTGTCGAGTCACACTGATGACAAAGCAGAACCATTCTGGTTAACAGTAAGCTAAGTTTAAAAAGTAACAAACTTTTGCTTTTTGTTACAACGCCTTTTAGGTAAGACGCAGGACCTTGTTGCAGTCATTTCTGGCGGAGCTGAGGTGATTCGAGGACTCAAAGAAAACATCACATTGGATGGCTCACTCTCATATGACCCTGAGGCTGCACATGGTGACCAATCGGGAATGAACTTTACATGGCATTATGGTGAGATTACTAGGAATTACTCCTCTGTGCAGGGAAGGAAGAGAGACTTCTTTATTGCGGTAAACGAGTCAGCTTTTCAATATAATAGAAGATCATCTGGCGTGCGAGTTTACTTGAATACAGAGGCTATTTCTCACAGTGATATCTACATAGCTAGACTGGTTGTGACCAAAGACTATCGCAATGCTAGCGCTTATCAAGTCATCCATTTCTCGAATGGAGATCCCCCTAAAATATATCAAAGGTAAGAAAGCTGGCGTGTTGTCGATGCTATCATTGTGGCTGTTGCTTGTTCTTTTTGTTGCTACTGATATCCCTATTTATTTTCCTATTTTCTTATTGTTGCTTCTGCTTCAGTTGAAGTTGTTGCTGTTGTTGTTGTTGTTTGTTTGTGATGTCTTGTATTGTATGCCCGAATTGCTGCTGTATTTTGCCTTTCTTTCTCTGTTGCAGTTATTATGACCACCGTTGTTCTCAACAAGCAAGGCCGTAGTTACGCTACATTGATCTACATTCTCATTTAGTAATCGACATTCTTTCCTTATTTCAGGTGTTTCATAAATTGTCTGCCTAAAATCAGCCCCTCAGTACGACTTAGTGTCCGATCCGAATGCAAGGGATTACAGTGCTTCAAAATTTCTTCATATGAGTGGATACTCTACCAGCGATATGAGGGAACTACGTCCACTGTTTGGCAAAGAAAATATAATTTAGAACTCATTACAAGTACACCTCTAAATGCAAGCAACATTGTTATAAATGGAGGTTCCCTTGCTGCTGGAAATATGTACCGCTTGGCATTATTTATCACAACTAACGACGGTTTATGGGCAATGTCAGCCTACGACATTTCCACAGCGTTACCGCCCACAAGGGGGACATGCTCGATCACTCCGTCAAGTGGCATCTCCTTGGAATCACACTTTAATCTGAGCTGTATCAACTGGACAAGTAACAGCACCCCTCTGTCCTACCGGTTTCAATATAGACTAGAGAACGGTATGTACACTGTGTTATATCATGGCGTCAACAACTCCATAGTTACCTTTGGGATACCGCCTGGGAACAATGCAGAAAACTTTACCATGAGATTCAACGTTGTTGTGACTGATAACTTCGGAATTTCTGCCTCTCCTGTTAATCTAACAGTACAGGTAAGTTAAGTTGGTAGGTTCTGTAATATTGATGTAGTTGGGAAATTTTGTTGACATAATTTCGTCATTTTTTGACAGCTAGCCATCGGAGGGTAAAAAAGCAAACTTTTTCTAAACATGTAACTTATCCAATAGTGACCGATGCTCTTTCTATAGGTTAAACCTTCCCAGAGTCTAAGACCAGATAAAATCACAAGCCTGGAGGCCATGATCCAGGAAGTCATCAGAAAAGGAGACTTGGGAAAAGCGGCACAATTAGCAAACTCTGTCCTTCAAATTGTTGCACAAGAAACCAAGATGAATTTGGAGAAGAAAATCAAGGTAAATGCAATTACAAATGTTTTATATCTCATGGACGCACTATTCGTGTGGTAGCATAATGATATCTCTGCGTATCCAAGTATTTGCACATACGTGTGTTAATGTATTGTAGTACTAATGACTTTTATAATCCAACTGCACTGAGTAGACTACAAATAATACACAGAGAATAATACATGCTCCCGTAGATATGGAATTTTTCTAGGAGCTTTTAACTCGATAGCTCACGAGTGAGCGCAGCGAAAGAGTGAGATGTCGAGTTGAACACGAGAAGAGAAATTCCATATCTACAAGCAACCATGAATTACTTTGTTTATCATACAAACACAATAGCTCTTTACTGAGAAGAAAAGCCGACTTCATTTATGAATTAAAATAAATGAATCGACATTCCCCGAATAATAATCGTAGACTACGTCGGCCCTAGCTCCTAAGATGGAAAAATGCGTTGAATCATGATTAAAAAAACAACAATGGTCGTAATTTTCAATTTACAAAATTCTCAGTTATTGACTTTGTCCTTCCCGACAGAAGAGGTCTTTCAGGTAAACGGCAAAAATCGGCTGGTGGCAAATCTTCCAGTTGTCGATCTTCATCCTCAGCCGGGAGAAATGCTAACACCAAAGCCACTGAATATGTAGCTTTCGGTTTTTCTTTTAGTATATTGGTTTTCTTCCCCTTCTAAGAAAGTTTCAACCTCACTGTCTGTCAGCAATACGGATTTTTAGTGTTTTAGCCGCCATAATTCGAGAAAGCTCCGACAAACAACTGTAATTGAGAATCGTGAGGGCTTCGCCTTTAATTAATCAACCAGACCGAGTGGCGCCAATGGAGAGTGACGTGTCAGCAGCTGATTGGCTTTATCAACACACGTTAAAAATACGATATTTTTTCACGTGTGTTATTACGGCTTTTCTCAGGGCCGGATATCCCTGTGTAACACTGCAGTTTATGTGATAAATTGTATCTATGTGAACTAATTTATTCGTGTATTCGTGCACTCATGTACCCGTATAGTAGTGTACTGGTGCATTCTATTATTCGTGTAGACGTTTATGTTTGTGTACCTGTGCTGTCGTATATTCGCATGCTAGAAGGTTCTTGCATATGCGATTGAACTTCATTGCATTTCAAGGTTGTAGACTTTGTAATCAAAACTATTACGTCAGTGAAGGTAAACAACACTGCAGACCTGCTTCAAAGCTCCTCCGTTATTGGTTCTGCCCTTCAAGTCTTAGAAAAAGTCTCTCCCGAGTCATTGGTAGGTAAAATAAGATCGATCGTTTATCATAAAGAATGACACACATGTAGAGGGATATAAAATTGCCACAATCGGCATAAAAATTATTTATTGCTTTTTTCATGAGCTAGAGTTCTACAGCGCTGTCGGTTGTCTTGATTTAGTTTTATAATGCACAGGCTAAAAATGTTTGAGAAAAAATGCCAAAAGGCGTTTTAGAATTCCTTTACCTAAACAAAAATGGTTTAAAGGCGACGATACCTCTCTAAACCCGGGCTCCTAGAAATAGAAATGTACTGTGCTGAGCAGCAAATAATTCCATGTTTGTTCATAACGCACTTTCAGGAACTGTCGTTATCGGCTGTCGATTTGCAAACGACCTTCTTAAGGTCTATCGTCCAGTTAAAGGACGTTGCTGACGTGTCTTTAGTCACTCAATCAGCAGAAAACTTAGTTTGGTGTCTTCGAAGTGTGCTAAAGATATCCGCAGAGATGGCTTCAATAGATTCCATCTTAAGCTTCCAAGAGCAGGTATTTTGTTGGCTGTTGTAGTCTAACAGCGAAATCTAGTTACATATGAAACTTCAAGCTGCACTTAAGTCGGCTTCCCTCATTTTTAACTGACACATTGCGTGTCAAGCTGGTGCCGCTGTCAAATCACGCGATAAAGTTGCCATTATCGCTACTTACGATAGGTCGTCGCAAACCTTACAAGTGCCTCAAAAAATTAATTTTTTTTGTAATTGTCCCTGCTAAGCTCTTTTTGTTAGTCTAGCTTTGCTTCTTTTTGTTATTTTTACTTGTTTGCTCGTGATGTTTTGTTTCATTTTACAGGGTGAGAGGTCTGCTAACACTGCCCTAAAAGTGCTGGGAAAAGTTGCAGACGCATTGTTAGCCCTGAGAGTCCCAGGTGAAAACATGATATCGATCTCCACGAGTCAATTGAACATGACATTAGGGTGACATAGCCCGAATAAACTTGCAGGGCTGCAGATAAAGGGTGGAAGAGGCAGCTTCATTTTACCACCATGGCCTGTCACAGGAAGGAACAGAACAAGTTTTGTCGACACCCAGGTAAGGGATTACATCAATATAAGAAACGAGCGCATGTCAAAATCGATTTGGTCGTGGATGACTTCGGAAAGTCTGATAACCCAAGACCAAACGCTTTGGAAGGTACAGTCTTTGTTAGGCATCCTGAACTCTTTTCTCGTTTGGCTTCCATAATTATGGTCAGTTAGCGATAATTATCATGTCTCTTAATCCTCAATACCTTAAAGTCAACAAAAAGTTTTGATTTATTCTTATTGCAGATGCTATCAATGTCATTCAACCCCTACACCTGGGACAGCACCAAGGAGCGAGTCGACTCTGAGGTTCTATTTCTGGACTTAAAGGACAATAAAAGCGAGCTCTTGGAAGTGTCAAGTCTACCAGAAGACATTGTTATCGTTATTCCACCAAAACCTCGGACAATGCCCAAGGAGCTATGGTACTTCACGACGGATGACGATTTACGTTTCCACGAGATAACTGTCAAGTACGAAAACACTCTGATACAGGTAGAAGTCAAACCCCAAGAGCCAACCGTACATCTGTTTGTTTACTTGCGATTTGGTGAACGGCCAACGACTCGAAACTACGATCTCAATGCCACAATCTCTCAAAATGGACAGTGCGTTTGGACTGCAAGTGCGCATGACAAAAAGGAGAGACAACCAGAATGCTCGTCGAACCCACCTACCCCAATAGCAACATTGGCCAGGCATCCTGGAAAATACTTTCTGGGCGTAAAAAACTATAATGCCACCACGACCACCCCACACAGGAGAAAGAAAAGATCGTGTTTTACAGCTGG
Organism: Pocillopora damicornis; assembly: GCF_964200805.1. NCBI lineage: Eukaryota > Metazoa > Cnidaria > Anthozoa > Scleractinia > Pocilloporidae > Pocillopora > Pocillopora damicornis. The sequence continues at coordinate 11,568,883 of NC_142670.1, forward strand.
ACGGCAAAAGCGCTCTTGCGTCGAAGTCAAAGATCCCCCACCTACCCTACCCATGAGCAAAACTGCATCTGTGACACCAGCTTATGATTCCAAAACCGATCAGAACTATACTCTGAGGGTGACCTTCGGTAGCTGTGTATACTGGTCAGCGAAAGTTGAGATGTGGGTAACAAAAGGCTGTCGGGTGAGTCGGTGTAAAGTGTTAACATTATCGAATAATTTTTATAATGTGGAATTAGTTCAGACACTTTTCAGAGAATTCGTGGGTTTCACGTAATTGTGGAAAAATGAGTGCTCCATTGTGATCATCTTCGCTTATTTGGCAACTATAAATCTAGAAGACAAAACTTTGTCGAGCCCGTGTGTAGTCTTCCATCGCAAAAAATAAAATTATTCTCATATCTAATCACGACCTTTGAATACCTTTGAATGGACAAGACGCATCATTAGCACTGAAAACCGAAACAGTGATTTTCTCTCTGGACAATTCCAGATTTTAGGAGCATTGGACAGATTTATTAACTGCAGCTGCGATCACCTGACATCCTTCGGGGGAAGTCTTTTGGTTAAACCGAATCCTATCGACTTCGACAAGGTTCAAGTGCAGATTCAAAAGTTGCCAGAATCTGGAAATATCAGAGTTATTTTGGCGGTGGCGTTGGTTTTCTTAAGTTACGTGATTGTGCTTGATATCGTCAGGAAGACAGACATAGAAGACTCTAAAAATGTAAGTTCTGAACATATTTTGTATTATGTAGAACTTAATACGCTTTGAAAACTTGCAGAATTCATATTTTTCTAAGTATCCTCAAAAAAAAGTTTTTTAATATCAACAATATATATATATTTTTTTCTTTAAGTAAGGGAAAAAGTAAAAAAAGTAAATCACCGATTCATTAATGGTATTATCATTGTTCTTAAGAACGTTTTACCAGTCCATTTGCCATCCTCTCCAGAGAGTACATATGGATACGAGATAGTAATAACTACAGGAGTCTGGATATACTCAGGCACAACAGCTCAAGTTGCTATGGAGATTTACGGTTCTGACGGAAGGAGTGGCATTCTTCAGCTCAGCCAAGAAGAGACTGGTTCAATTGACGTGTTCTTCTCTCGTGGTAACTCGGCCATGTTTGTACTGTATGTTAACAAATCTCTTGGTGTGATTCGAGAAAACGCTGGCGGAGAGGGTTTATGGAGCTACATATCTGGGTGTCAGTTGCTGCCAAACCAAAGAGAAGTCACTTTTCAAGAGTACAGCGGGTTTCTTGCTGCCTTTCAGTGCTTTTGACATCCATGTTTGCAAACGCGATGTTTTATGAGCTCCAAGGCAAATATGAACAACCTATTCAAGTTGGACCGCTGAAATTCTCGTGGAGACAAGTAGTTACTGGTATTGAAAGTGCGCTCATTGTGGCACCAATAAACATACTAATAGTGCTTTTATTTAAAAAAGCATCCAAAAAGTCCTCGAGTAACAATAGTCCTTGCTATAAGGCTAATTTAATCAAAGGTATCGCCTGGTTCTTGTTTTTCGGTTCTTGTGCTATTTCTGCTACGTTTACAATCTTCTATAGCCTGATTTGGGAAAAGAGTGTCAGTGAGCAGTGGCTGTCCTCAATGCTTATCTCCTTTGCTCAAGATGTCACAATCATGGAACCAGTTAAAGTGTTCTGTACAGCTGTAGTTTTGGCGGCCATTATCAAGATGAAGGCGAAGAGATCAACGGTACCTGCATGTGAAGACTCTAATCAAGTTGAAAGCGGTTGCTCAAAACAAAGGCTGTGGACGTTGAAATTAGCGGAAGTAGAAAATATGAGGAAACGCCAGGCCAAGAAACAGAACCTGTCACGTTATTTCACAGAGTTGGGTATCTACTTGGTTTTCGTTTTCTTGTTAATGGTAGTGTGCTATGGAAACAGAAATGACCATCGCTACTTAATGACCAGATCAATCCGAGATGGACTGCCCAATTTTAACAATGTGAGTAACATTTATTCTGTTTGGAGAAATCGTTAAAAGACTGATATTACCCAACGATTGATTCTGGATTGCCAAACCCTATTTGAAATCTATTTTCACGACATAAACATATCCTCCAAAGCGTAAACACCTCTTTTCTTTATCGGGAATTATTGCTACTTTTCAAGTCCGTGGGTTGTGTATAGAACAACTGTTATGATCACATTTCGAATTTTGGTTAGAATCTGTATCAATTCTTGTCAGACTTTGCATCATAATGGCTTGGCTCCCTTACCTGTTTCTAAATGTTCCTGATCCACCAGCGAGTCATGCCTCCATCCCAGTCCGTGAAATCCGACCAACACATCTCCCATTCTTGACTTTCTTTTTATTTAGTCCGTTTTAAAGATCATATCCATAATTAGCGATACGAAAGGTGATGCAGTCACAAATTCTAAGTAACGTATTAATTTTTATTGAACTCAGATGGCAGATGACAGGAAGTACTGGAGCTGGCTGCGGGAAGTTTTCATTCCTGGAGTGTTTTCCGGTAGATGGTACAACGGTCAGGAAGAGAAAAAAACAATGTACATTGGTAATAAACGCTCTCTTCTCGTCGGGATGGCTCAATTAAGGCAACTGAGAGTGAAATCGAGTAAGTCCTTTCTTTTATTTACTTTTAAGTCTAACTCACCCTAAAGGAGACGCCCAGAAAATATAATTTCTGTCAAAGTGTTAGGCATACGTTGTCAAGATTTTGATATTCTACTTAATTTTGTATTGGTCTATACACCTTTTAAAGAGAGAAAACGGGCACAAGTGAATATCCGGTTTTTAACTAAATTTACCTATACGATAAGGAATATGGGAGATGTGCTATACCTGTATATTGAATTAGTTCCGAAACAAACTTTCTAATAAATGTCCCTTTTTTTATTAAACTTATAGCACCATGCAACGTGTTAAAATACATGAAGACAACTTTCCAAGAATGTTACGAAGGATATTCGGAAACAAACGAAGACAAGACCGCTTTCTATGAACCGGGCTGGAGGTTTGTCGACAACTCTACAAGAGACGAAGATTTATTTCGACTTTGCCCGAAGCCATGGCGATATCAAAATGCGGAAGAAAGTGATAGCGGGTCAGAGTGGGGACAGTTCTCATTTTATCGTGGAGGAGGATTTGTAGCAGACCTCGGGTACAAGAACCATACGGGGTTCAAAGCCGTAACCACTTTGCAAAACAACGGTTGGCTTGGCAGGCAAACCCGGGTGGTTCTCGCACAGTTTTCCGTGTTTAACCCGTCGGTGAATATTTTAGGTGTTGCCACATACTTTTACGAAGTTGAGGCATCAGGACTCAAAGAAGCTTTGGTACAAACTGACATTCTTTCTCTTGATCCTACAAACACAGCTTCATATCAGTTCTATTTGATTTGCATTTTACTATACGCTATATCCGTTCTGCTGTTTTTGGGAAGAGAATGCTTCAAGCTTTACAATCACCGTTCCCGGTATTTCCAGTCCGTGTGGAATTGGGTGGAGATGTCCCAGGTTGTTTTCTCCGTGTTGGCCGTGGTTTTGTACATAAAACGACAAATCATAGTCTCTTCAACATGGGCAAGGTTAAAAGAAAACAGTTATGCAAATATACGTTTCAAAAAGGCTATCATTTGGCATGAAGCAGAAAATGTTGTACTTGGAATCCTGATGTTTATCGTCACTGCAAAACTCTTGCGAGTCATTCGCTTCAATAAACATGTTGCTGTATTCTCCAAAGCATTGACGATATCTGCACAATCTCTTTCATCCTTTAGCATTGTCCTATTGATTCTCTTCGTGGCATTTCTTCACGCCGGTGTATTGATGTTTGGCACTGGATCTGAGCGCTACTCCTCTGTGCTAAAAGCAGCTTATTCCCAACTCGAACTGACTCTTGGAAGAGTGAAAGCCAGACCAATCAGTGAATTAGCAGAGGTAAACAGCACATGCGCTAAGATATTTGTCTTTGCTATTCTTTTCATCCTAACAATTATCTGCATGAACTTTTTCAGCGGCGTAATAAACGATGCACTTCTGGATGCAAAGGATACCGCGAACGAAAGTGAGTTGCACGAGCTCGTTGATGAGGTTCGTTGCAAAGGCTCAAAAGAACGGAACACATTTTTCGATACTGTCAGCAGTAGACTGAGACAACTGAAAGTCTCCCAAGCATCAAACACGGAAGAGAAAAAAGCAGTAGATAGAAGCATTACCCTTGATTCCAAGAAGAGTTAAAAAATCAACTTTGACCAAATCAGTGAGGCCATCAAAGCTTTGAGGGGAAAAACAGGCCAAGAACCAGGAGAAAAACAGCCGAAATACTCAAGAGGAAAATCATTTTTCGATGGAATTAACAAATTCTTGAAAACACTGGGAAGAATGAGCCATGACGAACACTGCAAAGGTAAAAAAAGGAAGAAAGTTCGATTTCAAGAGGATGTCGCTAACTCTCATCTTCGGAAATTAGAGAAAAGAGGGTATGAATTGTTTCAGCGGCTTGATAGGGTTATGGCGGGTTTCTCAAAAGAGGACGAAGAATATCATTATCTAATGGAACCAATGCGAGCCTGTGACTTCTAAAGAGAGAGGAAATAGATAAACGGTGAAAGGAATAGATCATATACTCGAGAATTAGACTGAAAAATCGGGACTGTAGTCTACATTACCCCGTGATCATTGGCAAATGGCTGAAATGCTTCGCACGTATACGTATTAAATGTGTTCTTTTCTTTATAATTGAATTTCACGCTTAAAATAAAGAAAAACTTGATAAAGGATGGTAACATAGAGGAGGCAACAAAAATGTAAAGGCGATCAAGTAGAAAGAATTTTTTGCCAGTTTCCTTCAGAGTGTATTATGTTTGTATGTAGGTCCATCTAAATTAGATAATTAAAACGTAGCTTCACGACCTGAAGATTAGTTTCTCGAAGCGGTGCTTAGGGAAAGGCCTCGTTAGAATGTCAGCAATCATCTCATCAGTGGCAAGATATTTACAAAAAATTGCTCCATTTAGTGCTTGTGGAGTACCAGCAAACGAAAACTACCCCTCGTCGGTGCTACCCCAAGGTAAAGAAGAACCAGACGAAACTTTTTGTCGCCATTCCTTCACCATCTTCTTTCAAAAATTACTTTTGACATGTATACTCAACCGTCTATGCTATCGCTCGACGTAAAGCGTACTTTTTGATCTCTACAAACAACGGTCTAAAAGCGACGATCAACAGAGAATTGACCCATGGGTAAAAAACTAAAAACTGAGCTTTCCAAAACACTGACAGCACATGTTAGCTCTTTTTTTAAGTCTTCCTCCCCCTCCCCCCCCCCCCCAAAAAAAAAAAAAGAAAAGAAAAGAGAAGGAAAAAAACATACCTAAATGGGGATACTGTGCACGGAAACAGTTAATCTCTTTTGAAACACACAAGTGGAACAATTTTGGCTGGAAATTCCCCGCGCAAAATGGTAAAGTAGAAAATACAAAGCAACCTGTCTGACGCAAAATCTAAGGAAAGAATTGAGTCAATGACAGGAAACAACAAAAGTTTGACAAAGGAAAAATACAGATTTTTTGAACACGAAGTTTATTCAACTACGGATACTTTGTTACCCCAGTAATTTACCATTGACTTTGACAGCTTGAAAACGAATTATCCGCACACGCGCAAACGGTTGAACGCTTTGTCAAGTGATAATAAAGAGCGGGAAGCAGAAACTCATCCCAGCGGCCAGTTTGAAGACAGAGAAAAAGGTCATCGTAGAGAGGTAAAGGACCACTAGCGTAAAATGACATCTTTTTTTTCGAGGGTAAATCGATTCTCATAGTAAAAGAAAAAATAAAATATTTATTGTGGCCTATAAAGAGGTAATGTGACCAAAGTAGAGGAAAACCTAGTTCAAGTATTCAGAAGGGAAACCTCGAGGAAAAACGAAATCAGCAAGGTGAGATGAGTCAACCAGTTTGTGAACAAACGTTACACTTTGTTTTTTCTGTAATGATATAAGCTGTCTGAAGACTTTCTGTCAGGCGAGCTTACTACGTACACATTGTACCGCAACTTTCCTAGTCACTCTTTGATCATCTCAGTTTTTGTTGGATCTGTGAAGAGTTAACTTTTCCGCTGTTTGGCGGGACTCAAGGGAAAATTTCGGTTGAGAAGAGGTGGTAAACTTGAAATAAAGGCCGTTTTAGACGAGTAAAAACTGATGGAAGTTCAAGAGTAAATCACTTTTAATCGATACTGAAAATCTACTTTTTGGCTTCGCCGACGAGAAGCACCTTTCTATAAAAGGTGTCATTTTGTGTCGGTAAAAAATCATTTCCTCTGAATCGTGACCTTAATAGGGAAAACAGGTCTCAAAAAAGAGGCAGAAACCGCACCCATGGCCGTAAGGTTTTTCTACCCCTTTTCACGTCGTAACGTTGACCCAAATAAAGATGTGTTCGCTAAGCTTTTCAATGAAAGTGCGCACGCGGAAGAGAAAATTGTCGCTCGAAAGACGTTCACAAAACTAAAAAACCATCAAATCTGAGAAAATTTCCTCTAAAACATTTAATAACTGGAAAGTCACGGGTGTCGCTCTTTTAATAAAAACTTTAGTTAGCTATAATATTATCACAACCATTAAGATCTACAACGTGTGATGGCTTAACTCGCCGAGTTTAAATCTAGTTTCAAAACACATTATAATCAGCTTTAAAACTCTACTTAAAAATACTGAGTGTGGTAATGTTAATTATAGTTTTCGTTATATTCAACCATTGAGATTTTTCCCCTGTCATCGCATAGTCGAGAGTTATTCAAAAAAATATTGAACAATCGAGTGAGTAAAAACTGTCTAAAATACAAAACGTGTACTATATCTTATCACAGAAATCAAATATTTGTCCAGACATTCAAAACTGATTAAATCAAATTTGAAACTTATTCTCCGGTTTCAGTTTCTGTCCCACTCAAATATTTCCTTTGATGAAGAAAAGCAAAGTTTCTACAAAAAAATTTTTCTTGGTATTTGGAGAAATTCTTCAACCCAGAAAACAGAACTTTAGCGAATATTAACAATGACGTCAAAAACTTAACGATCTAAGTCACAATCTCACTCCGAACATTATCTGCGCCTGCTTCACCATGAAACAGGAGAGGAGTGGAACCAAGGCAGCGGTTTGTGTAGAAATTCATTGAGCTAAGAAAGTTTTGAAAACTATAAAAAAAAATGGCAAAATTTTGTACGGGATCACAGAGTTTGAATAATTGAGTATGAGTGCTTATTTTTGGCAGGATTTGGAATGCATATCAGCATAAAATTTGTCTTCTCCGTTTAGTGAGGAAGGAAAAGCTATAACTATCAAATTCTACCCACCCGACAAAGCTTGTCACTTTGAGTTCCTTGAGAAACTTTGTCAACATGACGTTTGCGTAAAAAGAATCCGTAAAGTCATTCCCGGAGCTTCTCCAGATTTTCTAGGGAGCGAAAAGCCCTGGGTACGAGATTGAAAACTGATAATGGAGAGGAAAAGGGTTGACAGACACGGCTTTAAGAATTAAACGCATTTCTAGTTTTCGCTGATTGAATAACCAAGCTGTACTTTACTATCGAGTAAAATCAAGGTCTAAATAAAGAAGAATCAAATCTATCAGGGACAGCGTTTGTTGATTTGTTTCCTGTGGGGAAGGGGCGGAGTTTGAGGATTTTACACTTCCCCCCCCCCCCCCCCCCCAGCCCCTTATAAGGCTCCGTAATATTTTTAAGAAAACCCATTCATTTGCAGGAAATTTGCAGCCAATATTATTAAGTCCAGTTATAAACTTTATTAGCGACGACTGATCCTTCTTCCGTTCCCCCTGAAAACCATCTATTCCCCACCTCAATTATCAGGGAAGAATCGATTTACGGTGCGGGTTTCAATATTTTGGTGAGCATCGAATGTTGTCTAAAAGTATCAAAAACATACCAAATCAACAAAAAAAGTTAGAACTGCATGAATCAACGGGAAAAAATAATTAGGAGAATATCACTTTATTGCATTTTCATCCTTAATGTTACTCAATACAGTTCACGTTAGATGTCTGTGACATTTAATGCGTTAAATACTAATTGAAAAGGATATTTTTCTTTTCTTGATGGCGTCCGAAAAGCAACTAATTTCCTTTCCTTAAAGCTCAAAATATATTAAGTGTTGACGACTTGTTCGCTTTTTGTTTCGACAAAGGACTGCTAGCAGAATTCCTTAACAGGAGAGGGGAGGGTCCTACTTCAAAGTGTCCGGAGTAGATTTTTTTCATTTCAAAAATTGTTACTTTAATCACTCTGGCAAAGGAAGGGGTGATATTCTTTCTAGTGCTTCATCCCCGCCCCTCCCCTCCCCCCTATTTTTTGATGCACTCACGCGCTATAGTTACACATCTGGGTTGCTTTGCTGAGGGCAGTTGATTTCTCTCCCAGGCTCACCATAATGTAATGATCATATGATATTTCTGACATGTCTTGTTTTAATTTTTAAGTCAACCACTAATTAGCCAGCTAATGTTACTCAGTCATTAAATGACGTCCAAAGACGATTGAGGCATGTCTGAGATTAATGCAAATGGCTTGAACATGGTCAGAGATATCAACACTTGGTTACGATACGAGAATAAAATGAAATTTTTGGATAATGCTCTATAAACTCGGGTGCCACTTTACAATATACCATCACTTTCAAAGAGGATTGCTTAAACTAGAAATCTGTAAAGTTTCTGAGGAAAAAAGCAGTAATACCAAATACCATTTATCCGTGGTTTCGATGTTGTTCAGCGTCGTCGATAACACTCGTTGATCTTGAACTTCCAGCTGCATGACAAGAAGAAATGTTCGCGGTAGAAACTGCTTAAAGTTAGAAAGAACGGTCGATCAAGAAGCGCGTATTGTCCTGAAAAGAGCTAATGTCCATGAAAGTGATTGGCACTAATTTCATGTCTCGCGGAGGGGAAGTGAGATGAAAAATTGGTGATCACTTAAATAGTTCACTTATCCAGACAATCATACTTACTGTTAGCTTTAATACCTTTACCTCTCGACTAATTCATTATTTGATTCTTTCTTTATAAAGGTGGTTTTAAAATATGGATTCCTCAGTGAGTAATGTTTAAAACCTTCTCAATATTATTTGATAGTTAACGCTTCTAAATTCATCGTGTTGACTAATTGTACATTCAAAACACAATCCTCTGACAAATATATTCTTTTGTGTCAGGTGTGTAATCTGTTATGGTCCATTGGCAAAGAAAACGTGATGCAATTTCAGCAAATATTACTTGCAATATCTTATTGTTGATTATAAATAAACAGTTTTTGAAAACTGGAATGCGAGTCAGTTTTCTTTATTCCTCAAAGCTGGATGTTTTGTCTTTTGTTGACACGTTGTCGAGTAACCAATTCGGCAGTCATCGCACACGACCAGAGGTTAACGTAATCACTTACGTAAATACGAAGCTAAAACATTGACACTCAAAAGCTGCAAACTGTTTACAAAGTAAAAACAATCGAGGGCACCCGCGTACGTGCAGACTTTCCTGATCAGTTGGCTGACGGTTGTCAAGATGCTCTCGGTTACAATACTTTCATTATTAGCTGAATGAGGTAAGTTTCATTTCGAAATATCATCTTTTCGGTAGAAAGGAATTTGAAGATCTCGGCTTCAGCGCAGCAAAATTCAAAATTGTGTTTAAGATTATAACAATCTAATCCCTTGCCATACAAAGGTCTCACGCAGTCTCTAAACTTATAGAAAGTCAAACACAAAACTATCCGTCCTAATTTATTTTGTTAGACATTTTAGAAACTTCTGATATGCCTGGGATAGTTTAACAATTCCTCTCAGAAGTAGAAATCACAAAATCACAGCTACATTTCTTTCCAAATAAATCTCTCCTAACTGATTTTATGATATGATCACTTCTTAAACAACGCAGGTATTTTTACCTATGCAATCACAGTGGCTAAGTTTGTTTATTCAATATGAGGCTAATTCCCGTAGTTTTTCGACTTCTGAGGAATTCAGTAATCACTAGAAGCTTCTAATGTTTTGAGTGAAGACAATTAACTCGTAAAATTCCCGATAGCAGAATAATGACATCTTTAAGCGATGTGGTTCTTAATGTTTTCCTTTCTTTTAACATCACGTCCAAATGTTATGGTAGCGTGATCTAGCCGTGTAGCTCAAGGGAAACCATTGTAACAATAAACTACGGCAAAATTATTAAAAAGAAACGAGTTGAAAATGTGCTTCCAGGGAAAACTAGCCTACTAGCTCAAGTTGAACTTTTTCAAGAGATTATTTTTTTAATTGCGGCAATGAATACGCAGCAGATTTATTCGAAAACGATGATTGAGGGTAATTGACCATTTGGTCTATTTTTCCATCAAAAGAAAAACAAACAAACAAACCCAAAGAGGAGGTAGACCCTTGCGATTTCTTTATTCGCGCGACGCCCTTTTGTTTTCCGCTGACTGAACGAAAAACAACTGCAACAGGAAGTGCTAGCTTGAAGGCTACATCTCGTCTAACATTTAATTCGAGCTTAGTGCGTGGTTCACGGTTATGTTCATGATTCTCTCTCCTCTAGAGGCCTCAGTTTCCCTAACTCTGTATTCAATTGCTATTGTTCTGCTTTTGTTCTGCTCATTAGATCTTTTTGGTTTGGCTTCGTCCCCGTTGCCGCCGTCGTCGTAGTTAAAGGTCTCTAATCCACGGCGGCTGCGACTTGGTAAAACGGCCTAGCAGCTCAGCACATGCGTTTTAAAGCTTTTTATATTTCTTAGCCATCTTCTGTAAAAAAAAAAAATACATAAAAAAATATGTGATCATCAAAATTTGTCTTATTGTGAGAACGGAATCCCAGAAAGAAATTTGTATAAGTTCGTATTTGGAACACAACGATGTCCACATTCGTCATGCCCGGAGTTGAGGTGACGAATCGATACGAACACGTAGACACTCCATCTACCCACACGATGTCGACGAGCTGCACAATCGGAATAAAACTGATTCAGCTACCAGCTGATTATCTGAGTGGTGTGTCCCTTCAGTAAATCGCGCAAATAATACTGAATCTCTTTTCTTTTTTCTCTTTTTTG